>NC_086447.1:11177294-11477294 GCF_028390025.1 Pseudophryne corroboree | reverse complement strand
ACAGCAGGCGTGTAGCGTGCCGCGTCCCCGCTGGGCCGCGGCGTGGGCGCCGCCATGACAGTCTGCAATAACCTGTATGCTGCGGCCAATCCGGTGCGTGGCCGCACCCACCTTTCCTGCTCTCATCCAATCCCTGCGTACCATGGGGTATATAGGAGGCTATAGTTACAGCTCACAGGCATCCTGGACTTTGTGTCTATCTGCGACCTACACGAAAGGATCGGTTCCTGTCTCTCCTGAGTTCCTGGTTCTCTGCTAAAGAACGTTATACTCCTGGTCACTCTGCTATCTTCCGTGGAACTTCAAGGCTCAGCAATACCTGCAACCTGCATAGGGCTTCACACTAATCACTACCTTGTGTGCTTCAGCCTGCAGTTGAAGACTAACTCCAGGTGCGTTCATTCCTCCACCTGTGACACAGCTTGCTGCTGCCAGTGCCCATCACCTGCACTGTGAGTAAGTCTCCTGCTTATGCTCAGGTTTGCCATTTCATCACTGCCTTAGTTTCCTGTTTTAACCCTGCACTGGTTTCCAAGCCAGAACCATTCCATATGACATTTGTTCTTCTGATTTATATTCCTGGATATTATTTCTCAATTTCACTTACCATTCATTTGCCATAGACTTTCAGTTCCATTACTGAGTGATTGACTTTTTTCCACCTGTTATTATTATTTCTGCTGCAATAACTGTTATAACATCTGCCTAATAAAAATACCATTGCGCTCATGCGCAGGAACGTTATTCAACCTCCTCGTTTCCTTCCTTCCACCTCCACTGACCCACTAGCGCCCCCTCCGGGGACACAGACCAAACACAATCTGACATCCCCAAGGATAGTCCAAGTGTGTACGCGGTTGCGATTGTTGCAATGTTTAAGCCTGACCTTTCCAATACTGTATGGGAAGAGGAGGCTCCTTCCATTATTTGCATGCCCCCTGAAATTGTTGGGAGGAGCAGCACCAGTCAACGTGCTGACATTGAGATTGAGGATGTCACTGTAGAAGTACACCAGGATAAGGAGGATATTGGTGTAGCTGGCGCTGAGGAGGAAGTTGACAATGAGGATTCTGATGGTGATGTGGTTTGTTTAAGCAAGGCTACAGTGGAGACAGTAGTTGCCCATGATATTTTTTCATACCATTGTAACATGCCCATTGTCATGCCTGGTCAAACGACAAAAAAATCCACCTTATCTTTGTGGATTTATTTCTCCCCACTCCTGTATCATAACTGTGTAGCCCTCTGTAGCCTTTGTAAAGCAGTTATAAGTAGAGGTAGGGACCGTAACCACCTAGGAACCTCCTTCCTGTTATGCCACTTGCAGCGTATACATCACAAGTTGTTGAAACATTCAGAAACTTTGGATAAGAACGTAAACAGTCCAGCGACACCTAGCTCCCTTTTCTCTGTATGATCCAAGCACCTGCAATCTCCACCACCAACACCCTCATTGTCAATTTCCTCCTCATATCAGGATCGGAAGTAGTCCCGTATTCAATTCCTCCAGACGATCCTTGAGTGATATGCCTACTACTGCTGCTGCTGCTGTTGGGAGTCGATCGTCATCCCAGAAGGGGACCAAGGAGAATAGTTGTAGTTTAGCAAATCAAGTGACTGTTCGACAATCCTTTGCAACAAAGATGAACTATGACAGCAGTCACCCAGTTGCAAAGTGGATTACTGAGGCCATAATAACTGTACTGGTGTTAGACGTGCATCCAGAATCTGCCACTAGTGCAGTGGGATTTATACAGTTGAATGATGTACTGGGTCCCCGGTACCAAATCCCATCTAGATTCCCCTTCACTAGACAAGCAATTCCCAACCTGTAGAAGGAAAATAAAAAATAGTATTATTAGTGTCCTCAGAAATGTCGTTGTACCCACTTAACAACGGATATGTGGACAAGTGGAACAGGGCAAAGTAAAGATTCTATAACTGTGACAGCCCACTGAGTAGACGTATTGCCTTCCGCAGCACCAACAACAGTGGCAGCACCAGAAGCTTCTCACAAATGCCAACTCATTCAGAGGCATCACCGGTGTAAGTAAGAGGCACACCACTGAGAACCTCTTAGAAAAACTCAGGGAATTCATTGCACTATAGCTTACTTCACTTGTGGACTCTCCTGGGGATTTGTTATATCTGAAAATGCCACCAATATTGTGTTGCATTACATCTGGGCCAATTCCATCACATCCCATGTTTTTCTCACACAATTAATTTGGTGGTGTAGATTTTTTTTTTAAACTGACAGGGGCATGCAGCAGATGCTGTCGGTGGCCCAAAAAAATTGTGGACATTTTCGACATTCAGCAAATGCATCTGAAGCAAGAGGTAGTTATGAGGTGGATTTCTACCCTTTATATGCTTCAGAGGATGGAGGAGCAGCAAAAGGCCATTCAAGCCTATACATCCACCTGTGACATAGGGAAAGGAGGGGGAATGCACCTGAGTCAAGAGCAGCGGAGAATAATTTCTATGTTGTGCAGGGTTCTTAAATCCTTCAACTTTTCCATATGTGAAGTTAGTTCGGACACTGCTAGCTTGAGTCAGGTCATTCCCCTTCAGGCTTTTACAAAATGGGCTGTAGAAAGTGAAGGAGGAGCTGAAACAAAGCGATTCCGATAAATGTGTCGGACTTGTAGATAAAGCCCTTCATTTGCTTTACAAGGATTTAAGGGTCGTCAATATTTTGAAATCCGATCACTATATTTTTTGGTCAACGTACTTGAGCCTAGGTTTACGTCATATGTTGTGTCATTCTTTCCAATGGGCACAAATCTGCAGAGATGTAAAATGTCAGCTCATGCGGAACGTGACACGGCAACTTCTTCTACTTCATTTTCTCTGGCAACTGCAAGGAAAAAACTTGAAAATTTTCAAAAGAGACCCGCTGGCGGTGATGCAGATCAGTCAGGAACAAGTTTTGACATCTGGTCAAGACTGAAGGAGCTGCCTACAATTACTGACATGTCTACTGTGACTGCATATGATGCTGTCACCATTGAAAGAATGGTTGAGGATTATTTCAGTGATAGCATCCAAATAGGCACGTCAGACAGTCCATTTCAATACTGGCAGCAAGAAGAGGTGATTTGGAGGCTTTTGCACAAACGGGCTTTGTTTTACTTAAGTTGCCCCCACTCCAGTGTATACTCATAAAGAGTGTTTAGTGCAGTCAGTAACCTTGTCAGCGATCGGCGTAGGAGGTTACTTCCCCAAAATGTGTTAAAGATGATGTTCATCAAAATGAATTATAAATTCCTCTAGGAAGACTTTTACCAGCAATTGCCTCCAAAATGTAGAGCGAGACCTGTGATCATGAATTCCAGCTGGGACGAATTAACAGTTTGTGAAGAGGAGGATGTACACACTGAAAGGGGTAAGGAATTGGATGCTGATGAAGACATCATTCCTATTTAAAGTACTAAAGCCAGTTTGTGCACTGCCCATTGCCAGCTTGTTTTGTGGGGGTCCAAACAAACCAATCATTTCAGCCACAAGTGACAGTCCCTGTCGCTGAAGTGATTGGTTTGTTAAACTTTGCATGTCCTTTTTTATATATACACAACATAAGGGTGGGTGGGAGAGCCCAAGGACAATTCCATCTTGCACCTTATTTCTTTGCATTATATGCTCTTTGGAGCATTTTTTGGGCATAGTTTGTAAAACTGACATCCTGTCTGCCACTGCAGTGCCACTCCTAGATGTGTTTCTGCCACCCACTTCTGTTGCTTAGCTTAGTCATCCAGCCACCTCAGTGCAACATTTTGGTCTAAACTGTCATGCTTGGCGAAGATTAGGGTTCTGACAAACGAGCTTTGGCTGGGAGGACAGCCCAAGCTCGGTTATCAGCCCAAGCTCGGCTGTGTAGGAAGTAGACGAGGTGGTTGAATCTAGTTCTTCCTCATGAGGTGGAGGCCTAGAAGGTGTAGAGTTGGCTGGTGAGCAGAAGAAAGAGTCAGGACTCTGCAGGAGGTCAACGGTATCTTTAATGAAGAAACAACTGTACACCGATACTTGAGGAATTGAAAGACTTGGGAAAAGAACTGGAGTCAATGATTAAACGATTTGAGGAATTGAGCTGAAGATCACCGGTATTTGAGGAACTGAAAAACTTTGGTTTATGATTGGTAGACGAGGCTGAAGGAGGCTGGGATTTGAAGAACTTAAAGACTGTGGCATGTGACTGGTAGACAAGGTTGAAGGAGACTGGTTTGGAAAAACTGAAAGACTGTGGCTTGAGCTTGGAGAGCAAGGATGAAGAACTCAGATTCTGAAGAAATGAAGACTGTGGTTTGGGTTAGCGAGACACCCGCAAGAACCACCGTTTAGCACTCTAAGCCCCTTAATAACCAGGAGCTCGTGAGGGCCTCTACGAGTGGTGAAGTGTTAAGTGACAGTACTACAGCAGTGATAGGTCACGGACTGATGATAGCAACCGAAACCGGGGAACCAAGAGCAGCCTGGGAGCACAGAGCTGGAGCACCTTTCACAGGAAAGTAACTTGAAGCACTGGCACTCTAACTTGAGCCAGCCCCCTTTTATAAGGGAAGACTGCACCAGATTGGCTGGAAGCAGAGAATGAATACAATTTGCAGATATCTGGTCTCCAACATGGCCGCCCCCAGCACTGGGGACATTCTCAGCTGCAGCACTTTAGCTAACCCAGCTCCATCCCGGACTTCCTGAAACAGGGTCACCACCAGAGGGCTCTGATGCAGCCTGGCTCACCAGAAACCGGGCCCCGACCTCTGCAAGCCGCACATGCACCCAAGGACACGCTGCAAGCAACTCCCCGCCATCGCAACTGCGCCAACCATTGGGATGGCAACCCCGGGAGACCGCATTGGAGGTAAGGCTCCAGAAACTGACAGTACCCCCCTTTTTTAGGGTGGACTCCGGACACCCTCTGGCTTTCTCAGGGTTTTTGGCGTGAAAGGCCCGGACCAATCTTGGGACATGAACGTCCTCTGACGAAACCCAGGATCTTTCCTCTGTTCCATATCCCTTCCAGTCAATAAGATTTTGGATGAGTCCATATCTTCTATGGCAGTCAGGATCTTGTGAACCACAAATTCTTCTCCTTGAGCAGCTAGAACCTTGGGAGGCATAGGAAGTGCAGCCCGAAAATGATTGAATATGAGAGGCTTCAGTAAGGATATGTGGAATGCATTAGGGATCTTCAAATAAGGAGGCAACGTGACCTTGTATGATACTGGATTCAATACTCTTTCTATAGGACATGGTCCAATGAATCTGGGGGGAAATCTCTCAGTCTGGCCATCCAATTGGGGATGGTATGCGGAAGAAAAATTCAACTTTAACCCAAGGGCCAAGCACAATGCTTTCCAAAATTTAGCCATGATCTGAAGCCCTCGATCGGAAACAATCTCTTGTGGAAGACCATGTAACCAGAAGATGTCTGATATGAACAGTTTCTACAGCTGTGACACAGATGATAACCCTGAGAGTGGAACAAAGTGAGCCATTTTGAATATCCGATCCACAATGACTCAAATGGTGTTTTGTCCTCTAGAGACTGGCAAATCTGTTATAAAGTCCATGGAGATGTGTCCCCAAGGTTTCTGCGGGACCAGTAGGGGATGAAGAAGACCAAGTAGCGATCCTTTAGGGCTCTTATGTTGAGCGCACTTTGGACAGGCAGCTATAAATTCCAAAACATCTGTCTTCAGATGAGGCCACCAGTAGGAGCATTGAATGAATTTAAGAGTCTTAAGGCTACCTGCATGTCCCATACAAGGTGAGGTATGAGCCCACGTGAGCAGTCTTTTTCAAAGTTCTGGTGCAACAAAGGTTCTTCCTGAAGGAGGAAGTGGAGCAGTATGGGTTGCAGTGAAAGAGGCAGGCTCCAGGATGAATTGTCTGTCTGGAAGATCTGTGGACTCATCCGAATTTAATGAACGAGAAAGTGCATCTGCCTTCTGATTCAGGGAACCCAGACGGTAACTGAGCTTGTAAAAAAAACGGGAGAAGAAGAGTGCCCTCCTGGCTTGCGTTGATTTAGACATCAGGCGGTCTGAAGATATAAAAGATTTTTGTGGTCTGTTGTTACAGAGATTGGGTGCATAGCTCTTTCCAGCAAATACCTCCACTCCTCAAAGGCAAGTTTTAATGCCTGCAATTCTTGATCCTCAATAGCATAGTATTGTTCTGCCGGAGAGAATCTTCGGGAAAAATAAGCACAGGGATAAGCTTTCTGGTCCTCGAAGCACTGGGATAAGACGGCTCCCACTCCTACTGAAGAAGCATCCACCTCCACCTGAAAGGGACAACTAAGATCAGGTTGTCGAAGGATAGGAGCAGACATGAAGGCCTCTTTAAGAAACTAAAAAGCTTTTAGTGCCTCAGGTGAACAAGCTGCAGGGTTAGCCCATTTTCTCGTTAGTGCAGTAATAGGAGCAATGATGGAAGAGTAATCTTTAATGAACTTCCTATAGATATTGGCAAAGCCCACAAAATGCTGGATTTCCTTCAGAGTGACAGTAAGGGTCCAATCCCTGATTGCCTGGACTTTGGCAGGATCCATCTGTAATTCCCTTCCGAAGATGATATAACCTAAAAAGGAGATGGAGGTAACCTCAAATGTGCACTTCTCCAGTTTACAAGAGTCGATTCTCTCTTAGACATCTCAAGACGTCTTTGACCTGTTCTTGATGGACATTCAGATCGTCGCAGCAGCAGCAACCACTGGGATGGCAACCCCTGGGAGACCGCACCAGAGGTAAGGCTCCAGATACTGACAAAACTGGATGAAGACAATATTGTGAGGTGTTCAGAATTGACTGGAAATGAGTAGAAATTAATGTTATTGAGGTTTGTATTACTGCAGGAACAAAAACACCCCTAAATTCTGTGATTTTAGCTCTCCCTAGTGTGGAATGAAGGAACACCTTGTGGAGTACCATGCCGGGGTGTGGCAATGCCTATGGCCGAGAGTGGAGAAAAACTGGGCTTAGTATCCACCGTCCTTCTAAGAGGTTGAAATAGGACCCCTTGCGTGGAGTGGAGAACGGCCTGGTGTAGTATCTTCTCTCATACTGGGGGTTGACCCTGGCATAGAGTGGGTACAAAGCTTGGTCTGGCTGGAGGTCGGGAGCAGCCTGAAGCCCAAGGTGTTCTATGCCCCTGGAACTGGAAGGGACCGGGGTGCCTGAAATAAACTGGGGATTCAGACCACCTTTGCACTAGGGTACTTTAGCACAGAGCACTTCTACCCTTCTGTCTGCACCTATTCCTTTGCCCTGGCCTTTTTACTTTTCACCCGGCCTTCTGGCTGGAGCCTTATTTATTTATTTATTTATTTTTAACGTGTGTATACTCTTACACATGCACTTACACTGCACCTTTTTGTGAGTCATGTTTTTGTTTCAGGGTTTAGGTGAGACCCTTATGGGCCACCCTCTCCACTAGTTGCTGAGGCCCTCTCCTTTTGGGGAGGGCTAAAGGCTGTTTTGACCCCCAGGGGAAGCTTTGGCAAACCCTGGAGATACTCGAGGGTCCCTCTGCGCTTCGGAAAGGAGGGAGCCACAGACCCTTTTTCTCCTCAGTAGGCCTTCTCGCTCTGAGGGGTTGGGGAATAACAGGGCCCTTCTCCTTTTGGAGAGGGTCCAAGGTCCTATGCCCCCAGCACGTTTTGCACAAGACACTGGGGGATGAATACACGCACCTCGGGCTTCAAGTAAAAAAAAAAGTTACTACTCGTGTATAGTATCTCCTATATAATAGCCCAGATCTGTGACTTTGTGATTCATTTGCTAACGCTGGGTATAGTATAGGGTATAATACTAGAATACCTCTCACATACAGTGTCAGGTATAATAATAAGTTACTACTGGCGTATAATATAGGGTATAATACTAGAATGCCTCTCACATACAGAGGTAGAATATATTACTAGAATACCTCTCACATACAGGTATGATAACGATTCACCTCTCACATTATAGTGTCAGGTGTCTGGCATATATATAAATATGCTATTTCAATAGACTCTTGTATAATTATGTTCCTAGCGAATGGAATTTTAACTCATTAGTATCTGTAATACAAACAGAAGAACAAGGAAATGTATTCCCCTCACAGCGCTTGCAGTCAATTGCTCAATTCCACTCCCAGGTGTACACCAACACCTGTGATCTGATACTAACAAAATGGTGGAAAAACACAAAGAAAAGGAAGCCAGTGTGGTTTGCAAAAGAAGTAGCAAATATTGTGAGAGCAAAAAAGATGGCTTTTAGGAAATATAAGCAGACACAAAATAATGAAGACAAAAAGATATATCTTGTTAGACAGAAGGAGACAAAGAAGGTAATCAGATGTGCAAAGGCACAAGCTGTGGAGAAAATGGCCCAGTCAGTGGGCAAAGGAGGCAAAACTTTTTTTAGGTATATAAGCGAAAAGAGAAAAACAAAAGGCGGAATTATAAAACTAAAGACGGACACTGGGAGTCTTGTTGAACGAGACAATTTAATAGCAGATCATTTTAATGATTATTTTTGCTCAGTATTTACTACTGAAAGATAGGGGAAGGGGCCACAGTTAAGTTGCAGGGATATTCAGGAAAATGAAACAAGTACATTTACAGAGGAGAAGGTCCTAACAGAACTCTCAAAGCTGAAAGTGGACAAATCTATGGGGCCAGATGGGATACATCCAAGGATACTAAAAGAACTTAAAGAGGTGCTGGTAGCACCATTGACAGAATTATTCAACCAGTCATTAGCTACAGGAGAAATTCCAGGGGACTGGAAAAGAGCAAACGTAGTCCCACTGCACAAAAGTGGAAGCAAGGAAGAGGCAAACAACTACAGACCAGTGAGTCTTACATCAGTAGTAGGGAAATTGATGGAAACACTCTTAAAAGAAAGAGTTGTAGATTATCTCAAATCCGGCAAATTACTGGATCCCAAACAGCATAGATTCACTGGGGGGAGATCATGTCAAACAAATCTTATTGACTTTTTTGATTGTGTGACTAAAGTGATGGATAATGGTGGAGCCATGGATATAGCTTATCTAGACTTTAGTAAGGCTTTTGACACAGTTCCACATCGCAGACTGCTAAATAAACTTGAAAGTTTGGGATTGGATATTAGGATTATTGAATGGATAAGATCTTGGTTGAAGGATAGAAAACAGAGAGTTGTGGTAAATGGAGTGCATTCACAGGAGGGAAATGTTACCAGTGGAGTACCCCAGGGATCTGTACTTGGACCAGTGCTTTTTAATATCTTTATTGGTGACATTGCAAATGGCATTAAAGGGAAAGTATGCCTTTTTGCAGATGACACAAAGGTATGCAACAGGGTAGACACACCAGGTGGGGTAAAACAAATGATTGAGGATCTAGGTAGACTAGAGGAATGGTCAAGAGTCTGGCAATTACAGTTTAATGCCAAAAAATGCAAAATCATACACTTGGGTCTCAAAAATCCTAAAGCTAAATACAGTATTAATGGCACTATACTGGAAACTACTGAGGAGGAAAGGGATCTAGGAGTCACTATTTCAGATGACTTAAAAGCAGGTAAGCAATGTAACAAGGCAATGAGGAAGGCTAGTCAGATGCTTGGCTGCATTGGGAGAGGAATCAGCAGCAGAAAGAAAGAAGTAGTAATGCCACTGTATAGGTCATTGGTACGGCCTCATCTAGAATACTGTATTCAGTTCTGGAGGCCATATCTTCAAAAGGATATTAATACATTAGAGACTGTACAAAGGAGGGCAACTAAAATGGTGCATGGCCTACATCACAAAACATACCCAGAAAGACTAAGAAATCTCAATATGTATAGTTTGGAGAGGAGAAGGGAAAGGGGGGACATGATAGAAACTTTCAAATATATGAAGGGTTTTAACAAAGTCCAGGAGGGAAAAATTCGCCAAATGAAGAGAAGCAATAGGACATGAGGACATGCACTGAGACTGGAGGGGGGGAGGTTCAGGGGAAATTTGTGGAAAAATTATTTCACAGAAAGGGTAGTGGACAAGTGGAATAGCCTCCCATCAGAGGTGGTAGAGGCTAAGACAGTAGAGCAATTTAAACATGCATGGGATAGACATAAGGATATCCTTACAAAGAAATAAGGATCAAATAAGGTTAGTGATAAAAAATAACATAAAAAATAAAATAAAAAATAAGGGGCAGACTAGATGGGCCAAGTGGTTCTTATCTGCCAACAAATTCTATGCGGATGGAGGGGAATGTACAGCACTGAAAGCCACTCAGTATAGAAATGATCTGCAGTGTATCACATACATTAATTAATCCTATATGTGTCCAATACAATAAATGTGACCAGCCATCAAACAATTCTAAATTAAAAAATATAGCAATGATTCAAGAGTACAATAAAAATGTGTTTTCCCTTTTATATTATCTGTAGATTATATATAGGAAAAAGTTCATATAAACTTCATGTCCAGTATGTTGTTAGTAGTTTCTAATCAACCAAGACCGTCCTTGCTGTGTCCCCTATTGTAATGACACTCACTTTAAGTAAACCGATACCGTTCACCAAAAGGTATCTTTGTGCTGTGCAGTCACGTCCGGCACCGTGTGGTCAGGGCCGGTTCAGAGTCATGTTGCGCCCTGGGCAGCAATAGGGGGCATGGCTTCATACAGGGGGCGTGGTCATTTATGCCCCCTGTGCAGTAGTAGCGCCGCTGTAATGATGTGCAGTGCGCGATGATGTCATCGCGCACCGCACAGCAAAGGTCCTCTCCGCGAAGGAAAACTAGACGCTACGCGTCTAGTTCCCTTCGTGGAGTGGACCTTTGCTGTGCGGTGCGCGATAATGTCAACGCGCACCGCACATCATTACAGTTAAGGTCCTCTCCAGGAAGGGAAACTAGACGTGTAGGGTCTAGTTTCCCTTCACAGCAGGCAGCCCACGAAGGGAAACTAGACGTGGAAACTGAACAGAAGTAGATAAAAAGCAATCCCATCAGGGAATTTATTCACAAGAAGTTAAAAAATGACACAGGACGCATATCCGCTCCCTAGTTGAGGCTGCGCTTCACTGCTGAGACACCCGGAATGTCTCAGTCCGCTGCAATGGCAAACAGCCTCAGACGTGCGGATGGGCGACGGCTCTCTCCTGGGTCAGCTCACGCGATACTACAGCATCAACGCGTTTCGGGGGTCCGCCCCCTTTTTCAAGATCTGCTGTAGTGGGCTCCAAACCTCCTTTATATACTCTCAGGAATGTTCTGATAGGGTGTTTCAGATTCAATCATTGTTGGCAGCTGATTCCAATGTCATTCACACATCCATTCTCAGTATATACAGATATGTAACACTTACATTCACCAACTGCAATTCCCAATAGGTCCCGCAGTGATAACAATTAATACATAGAAACACATAAGTTAAAATATACTGTATAATACACAATATACAGTATATAAAAATAGTGTTCCCTTTTATACATCAAAGGATAATATTCCCATTCACTTTATATAAAAATTGCATGCATTAACATTCCACTCTATTCACATTCATACTATTCCTCCAAAAATGGGACCCACGAACATAAAGAGAGAAAGAAAAAAAGATGATATTAAGAAACATTGTTATAAAAACCTCTTGGTCTCAAATTCTGTATTCAAGCCATCTGGTAACAGCGTTTTTGTGTCAAAAATAGTTTGCATTTCCAATTTGGCTAATCTGATGGATCTATCATTAGTCCTCCAATTGCATTTGACTGTTTTAATCCCTGCAAACAATTTGATAAGGCTTGGATCACAATTATGTGCGTTTTTAAAATGTAGAGATACATTGTGGTTTTCATAACCACGTCTGATGTTTCTAATGTGTTCCGTCAATCTATCATTTAATTGACGCGTAGTGCGTCCAATATATTGTTTATTGCACCGACATTCCAGTAAATAAACTACATATTTGCTATTGCATGTAATACAGCTATTCATTTTCTCCTTTCTATTGTTGCTATTAGATACTACTTCTAAAGGCTAGCTTTGGGAGTTTCTATGGCACTATTTACTAAAAGATCTTTCAAATTGTTGGCTCTTCTATATATGAAGCGGGGAAATTCAGAGATATGTCCTTTTAAACTGGGATCTGCCTGCAAAATCCCCCAATGTTTTTTTTATAATACCTTCCATATCTTTATGTTGGTTAGTGTACTTAGTGATGAACGGTTCCTCATCTTTCCTCTCATCGCCCCTTCTTCTTGTATTCCTTAGAATGGCATCTCTATCCATTCCTCTACATTTATCAATAATTATATTCAGTGGTGCCTCTTTATAACCTTTATTAATAAAATGTTTCATATCAACAGCCTGTTGATCAAATACATTGGCGTCTGTACAATGACGACGCAGCCTTTGAAATTGGCTGTTAGGGATGCTTGACAGCCAATTAGCGTGATGATTACTATTTATATCTATATAGGAATTACAGTCCGTCGGCTTACTGTAATTCCTAGTGCAGACGCGGTTTTCTTCTATATAGAGGGCAGTGGCGGTTCTTGCCACGGGCAAACGTTACTTTTGCCCGGGGCGCCGCCTTCCGGAGGGCGCCGGCGCCGTCCGGAGGGAGCCGCACCAGGGCAAGATCCGCCACTGTGCCCCCCGCAGTGCCCTGCTGGGCTCCCCCCGCTTCGAAGGGAACTAGACGCGTAGCGTCTAGTTTCCTTTCATTGAGAGGACCTTAGTTGTGCGGTGCGCGATGACGTCATCGCGCACCGCACAGTAAAGGTCCTCTCCATGAAGGGAAACTAGACACTACGGTCTAGTTTCCTTTCGTCTAGAGGACCTTTGCTGTGCGATGCACGATGATGTCATCGCGCACCGCACAGCATAGTGGCACAGACACTAGGGGTCATAATTGACCTCTAGTGTCTATGCTGTTCTATGGTAGAGACGTAATAACGTCTCTCCCATAGATCGAAGAGAAGAGAGGAGAGGAGAAGAGCGGCGCCGCGGGCGGAGGGGGTCTGGATCAGGAACGGGGATGGTAAGTATACTTTTTATTTATTTTTATTTTTTCTTTCAGCGTGTTGACCACGCCCCCAGTATGTTCCATTGTGCGGCTGCTATATAGAGCAGGTGTACAGGGCATCAATTTATTATGTATACACTGTAACAGATTAATAATGTGTCCGGCAGTGACTCCACCATCTTAGTAAACACACTAACGGTCTGTGCTAATAGAAGTTGGAATCTGCTGTGCTATCCATGTGTCAGACACTGCGTGTCAAGTAGTGTCTCCGCCGTGTATAATAATTATACAGACGGTCTCTGGGCTGATGAAGTTCTATAATGGAGACATATGTGACCTGTCTACGACTGGTGTAATGATGGCATTGTTGTCCCCTTATTCTGGGTCTAATTATGCAATTACCTCCACCTCTGCAGCCTAGTCCTCACCTCCACCCTGCAGCCTAGTCCTCACCTCCACCCTGCCGCCTAGTCCTCACCTCCACCCTGCAGCCTAGTCCTCACCTCCACCCTGCCGCCTAGCCCTGACCTCCCACCACCCTGCAGCCTAGTCCTCACCTCCACCCTGCCGCCTAGCCCTAACCTCCCACCACCCTGCAGCCTAGTCCTCACCTCCACCCTGCCGCCTAGCCCTAACATCCCACCACCCTGCAGCCTAGTCCTCACCTCCACCCTGCAGCCTAGTCCTCACCTCCACCCTGCCGCCTAGCCCTAACCTCCCACCAACCTGCTGCCTAGTCCTCACCTCCCACCACCCTGCAGCCTAGTCCTCACCTCCACCCTGCAGCCTAGTCCTCACCTCCACCCTGCAGCCTAGTCCTAACCTCCATCCTGCAGACTAGTCCTAACCACCACCCTGCAGCCTAGTCCTCACCTCCACCCTACAGCCTCGTCCTCACCTCCACCCTGCAGCCTAGTCCTAACCTCCACCCTGCAGACTAGTCCTAACCACCACCCTGCAGACTAGTCCTAACCTCCACCCTCACCTCCACCCTGCAGACCAGTCCTAACCACCACCCTGCAGCCTAGTCCTAACCTCCACCCAGCAGCCTAGCCCTCACCTCCACACTGCAGTCTAGTCCTCACCTCCACCCTGCCGCCTAGTCCTCACCTCCACCCTGCAGCCTAGTCCTCACCTCCACCCTGCAGACTAGTCCTAACCTCCACCCAGCAGCCTAGTCCTAACCTCCACCCTCCAGCCTAGTCCTAACCACCACCCTGCAGCCTAACCCTAACCTCCCTCCCCCTGCAGCCTAGTACTAACCTCTACCTCTGCAGCCTAGCCCTCACCTCCACCCTGCAGCCTAGCCCTAACCTCCCTCCCCCTGCAGTCTAGCCCTAACCTCCACCCTGCAGCCTAGCCCTAACCTCCACCCTCCAGCCTAGTCCTAACCACCACCCTACAGCCTAATCCTAACCTCCCTCCCCCTGCAGCCTAGTCCTCACCTCCACCCTGCAGCCTAGCCCTAACCTCCCTCCCCCTGCAGCCTAACCCTAACCTCCACCCTGCAGCCTAGCCCTAACCTCCACCTTCCAGCCTAGTCCTAACCACCACCCTGCAGCCTAACCCTAACCTCCCTCTCCCTGCAGCCTAGTACTAACCTCCACCCTGCAGCCTAGCCCTAACCTCCACCCTGCAGCCAAGCCCTAACCTCCACCTTGCAGCCTAGCCCTAACCTCCACCTTGCTGCCTAACCCAAACCTACACCCTGCATCCTAGCCCTAACTTTCCTCCTCCTGCAGCCTAGCCCTAACCTCCACCCTGCAGCCTAGCCCTAACCTCCACCCTGCAGCCTAACCGTAACCTCCCTGCCCTTGCAGCCTAGTACTAACCTCCACCCTGCAGCCTAGTCCTATCCTCTACCCTGCAGCCTAGCCATAACCCCCCCTGTAGACTAGCCCTAACCTCCACCCTGCAGTCTAGTTCTAATCTCCACCCTGCAGCCTAGCCCTAACCTCCCTCCCCCTGCAGCCTAGCCCTAACCTCCACCCTGCAGCCTAGCCCTAACCTCCACCTTCCAGCCTAGTCCTAACCACCACCCTGCAGCCTAACCCTAACCTCCCTCTCCCTGCAGCCTAGTACTAACCTCCACCCTGCAGCCTATCCTTAACCTCCACCCTGCAGCCAAGCCCTAACCTCCACCTTGCAGCCTAGCCCTAACATCCACCTTGCCGCCTAGCTCAAACCTACACCCTGCATCCTAGCCCTAACTTTCCTCCCCCTGCAGCCTAGCCCTAACCTCCACTCTGCAGCCTAGCCCTAAACTCCACCCTGCAGCCTAACCCTAACCTCCCACCACCCTGCAGCCTAGTCCTCACCTCCACCCTGCAGCCTAGTCCTCACCTCCACCCTGCAGCCTAGTCCTAACCTCCACCCTGCAGACTAGTCCTAACCACCACCCTGCAGCCTAGTCCTCACCTCCACCCTGCAGCCTAGTCCTCACCTCCACCCTGCAGCCTAGTCCTAACCTCCACCCTGCAGACTAGTCCTAACCACCACCCTGCAGCCTAGTCCTCACCTCCACCCTGCAGCCTAGTCCTCACCTCCACACTGCAGCCTAGTCCTAACCTCCACCCTGCAGACTAGTCCTAACCACCACCCTGCAGCCTAGTCCTAACCTCCACCCTGCAGCCTAACCCTAACCTCCCTCTCCCTGCAGCCTAGTACTAACGTCCACCCTGCAGCCTAGCCCTAACCTCCACCCTGCAGCCAAGCCCTAACCTCCACCTTGCAGCCTAGCCCTAACCTCCACCTTGCCGCCTAGCCCAAACCTACACCCTGCATCCTAGCCCTAACTTTCCTCCCCCTGCAGCCTAGCCCTAACCTCCACCCTGCAGCCTAGTCCTCACCTCCACCCTGCAGCCTCGTCCTCACCTCCACCCTGCAGCCTAGTCCTAACCTCCACCCTGCAGACTAGTCCTAACCACCACCCTGCAGACTAGTCCTAACCTCCACCCTGCAGCCTAGCCCTCACCTCCACCCTGCAGCCCAGTCCTAACCACCACCCTGCAGCCTAGTCCTAACCTCCACCCAGCAGCCTAGCCCTCACCTCCACCCTGCAGTCTAGTCCTCACCTCCACCCTGCCGCCTAGTCCTCACCTCCACCCTGCAGCCTAGTCCTCACCTCCACCCTGCAGACTAGTCCTAACCTCCACCCAGCAGCCTAGTCCTAACCTCCACCCTCCAGCCTAGTCCTAACCACCACCCTGCAGCCTAACCCTAACCTCCCTCCCCCTGCAGCCTAGTACTAACCTCTACCTCTGCAGCCTAGCCCTCACCTCCACCCTGCAGCCTAGCCCTAACCTCCCTCCCCCTGCAGTCTAGCCCTAACCTCCACCCTGCAGCCTAGCCCTAACCTCCACCCTCCAGCCTAGTCCTAACCACCACCCTACAGCCTAACCCTAACCTCCCTCCCCCTGCAGCCTAGTCCTCACCTCCACCCTGCAGCCTAGCCCTAACCTCCCTCCCCCTGCAGCCTAACCCTAACCTCCACCCTGTAGCCTAGCCCTAATCTCCACCTTCCAGCCTAGCCCTAACCACCACCCTGAAGCCTAACCCTAACCTCCCTCTCCCTGCAGCCTAGTACTAACCTCCACCCTGCAGCCTAGCCCTAACCTCCACCTTCCAGCCTAGTCCTAACCACCACCCTGCAGCCTAACCCTAACCTCCCTCTCCCTGCAGCCTAGTACTAACGTCCACCCTGCAGCCTAGCCCTAACCTCCACCCTGCAGCCAAGCCCTAACCTCCACCTTGCAGCCTAGCCCTAACCTCCACCTTGCCGCCTAGCCCAAACCTACACCTCCATTACCCCAATCTGGGTCTAGGATTAACCAGCAAGGAGCCACATGATAATGGCTCCTTACTACAATATGTCTAAGCTAAGAGCTACCTACCTTGGAGCAACCCCATAATGCTCCCTGTGGCATGTCAGGGCCTGCCCCTCCTCCTAATGCAGAAACCTCTCTGCCGCTCACAACAAACACATATATTGGTAGATGCTCAATTAGCTTAGTGATATCATTCAGGTGCTCGAAAAGGGAGGGGTATTTCTAAGCAAGAAAAAAAGCCATTTGTTTCCCCCAGAACCCTGAATCATAACCGTAACTAGATATAAATTCCACATGATAACAGAATTCAGAGATCTTCGTTATCTTCGAATTTATATCTAGTTGCGGTTATGATTCAGGGTGCTGGGGGAAACAAATGGCTTTTTTTCTTGCTTAGAAATACCCCTCCCTTTCGAGCACCTGAATGATATCACTAAGCTAATTGAGCATCTACCAATATATGTGTTTGTTGTGAGAGGCAGAGAGGTTTCTGCATTAGGAGGGAGGTGCAGGCCCTGACATGCCACAGGGAGCATTATGGGGTTGCTCCAAGGTAGGTAGCTCTTAGCTTAGACATATTGTAGTAAGGAGCCATTATCATGTGGCGCCTTGCTGGTTAATCCTAGACCCAGATTGGGGTAATGGAGGTGTGAGGTGTGGTGCCTCTGGACTGGCTGAGCTGGATGGCCTTAGTGTGGCATACCTTTACATTCTATTAACACTTTTCACTTATTAATTTCTTAACACTATTTCTCTATTTTAATTGCATTTCATTTTGTATCACTTTCTCTATAGCTTCGGCTTCCTAAATACTAATTTATTAACACTATAGTTTTTTCACTGGTATGCTACGCTGTGCTTTCTGGCTTATGCTGGTGTTTTGGGGTGCCACACCATGCACCTAAATATAGCGCTAGGGACCCCAAATATACAGAGACGCCTTGAAGCGGCTTTGGGGCTTATTCACACATTTGCGCAAATATGTGTAACGAAGATCTCTGAATTCTGTTATCATGTGGAATTTATATCTAGTTACGGTTATGATTCAGGGTGCTGGGGGAAACAAATGGCTTTTTTCTTTCTTAGAAATACCCCTCCCTTTCGAGCACCTGAATGATATCACTAAGCTAATTGAGCATCTACCAATATATGTGTTTGTTGTGAGAGGCAGAGAGGTTTTTGCATTAGGAGGAGGTGCAGGCCCTGACATGCCACAGGGAGCATTATGGGGTTGCTCCAAGGTAGGTAGCACTTAGCTTAGTCATATTGTAGTAAGGAGCCATTATCATGTGGCTCCTTGCTGGTTAATCCTAGACCCAGATTGGGGTAATGGAGGTGTGAGGTCTGGTGCCTCTGGACTGGCTGAGCTGGATGGCCTTAGTGTGGCATACCTTTACATTCTATTAACACTTTTCACTTATTAATTTCTTAACACTATTTCTCTATTTTAATTGCATTTCATTTTGTATCACTTTCTCTATAGCTTCGGCTTCCTAAATACTAATTTATTAACACTATAGTTTTTTCACTGGTATGCTACGCTGTGCTTTCTGGCTTATGCTGGTGTTTTGGGGTGCCACACCATGCACCTAGATATAGCGCTAGGGACCCCAAATATACAGAGACGCCTTGATGTGGCTTTGGGGCTTATTCACACATTTGCGCAAATATGTGTAACGAAGATCTCTGAATTCTGTTATCATGTGGAATTTATATCTAGTTACGGTTATGATTCAGGGTTCTGGGGGAAACAATTGCTTTTTTTCTTGCTCAGAAATACCCCTCCCTTTCGAGCACCTGAATGATATCACTAAGCTAATTGAGCATCTACCAATATATGTGTTTGTTGTGAGCGGCAGAGAGGTTTCTGCATTAGGAGGAGGTGCAGGCCCTGACATGCCACAGGGAGCATTATGGGGTTGCTCCAAGGTAGGTAGCTCTTAGCTTAGACATATTGTAGTAAGGAGCCATTATCATGTGGCTCCTTGCTGGTTAATCCTAGACCCAGATTGGGGTAATGGAGGTGTGAGGTCTGGTGCCTCTGGACTGGCTGAGCTGGATGGCCTTAGTGTGGCATACCTTTACATTCTATTAACACTTTTCACTTATTAATTTCTTAACACTATTTCTCTATTTTAATTGCATTTAATTTTGTATCACTTTCTCTATAGCTTCGGCTTCCTAAATACTAATTTATTAACACTATAGTTTTTTCACTGGTATGCTACGCTGTGCTTTCTGGCTTATGCTGGTGTTTTGGGGTGCCACACCATGCACCTAGATATAGCGCTAGGGACCCCAAACATACAGAGACGCCTTGATGCGGCTTTGGGGCTTATTCACACATTTGCGCAAATATGTGTAATGAAGATCTCTGAATTCTGTTATCATGTGGAATTTATATCTAGTTACGGTTATGATTCAGGGTGCTGGGGGAAACAAATGGCTTTTTAGTACTAACCTCCACCCTGCAGCCTAGTCCTAATCTCCACCCTGCAGCCTAGCCCTAACCTCCGCCTGTAGCCTAACCCTAACCTCCCTCCCCCAGCAGCCTAGTCCTAACCTCGTCTTTGCAGCCTAGCCCTAACCTCATCCTTGCAGCCTAGCCCAAACCTCCCTCCCCCTGCAACCTAACCCTAACCTCCACCCTGCAGCATAGTCCTAATCTCCACCTGCAGCCTATACTTAACCTCCACCCCGCATCCTAGCCCTAACCGCCCCCACAGCCAAATCCTAATCACCCTCCCCCAGCAGCGTAACTCTAACCACCATCCTCCAGCCTAGCCCTAATCTTCACCAAGTAGCCTAGCCCTAAACTCCACCCCACAGACTAGCCCTAACCTCCACCCCACAGCCTAGGCCTAACTGCCCCCACAGCCAAACCCTAACCACTCTCCCCCAGCAGCCTAACCCTAACCTCCCACCTCTGTAGCCAAATCTAACCTTCTTCCCCCTGCAGTGTATTGCTAACTTACAGCCTGCAGCCTTACCCTAACCTCCCTCCCCTGCAGCCAAACCCAACCTCCCTCCCCCTGCAGCTCAGTCCTAACCTCAACCCGCAGCCTAGCCCTAACCTCCCCCCTGCAGTCTAACCCTAATCTCCCTGCCCTGCAGCCTAGCACTAGCATCCCCCTGCAGCCTTGCCCTAACCTCCCCCTGCAGCCTAGCCCTAACCTCCCCCCACAGCCTAGCCCTAACCTCCTACCCTGCAGTCAAATCTACCTTCTCTACTGCAGCCTAGCCATAACCTCCACCCTGCAGCCTAGCCCTAACCTCCACCACGCAGCCTAGCCCTAGCCGCTGTCCACAGACAAACCCTAACCTCTCTCCCCCAGCAGCCTAACCCTATCTGACATCCCACAGCCTAGCCCTAAGCTCCACCTTGCAGCCTAGCTCTAACCTCCACCTTGCACACCACCTCTCCCCGGCAACCTAACCCTAACCTCAATCCCGAAGCCTAACCCTGACCTTTATTCCGCAGCCTAGCTCTAACCTCCATCAGCAACCTAAACCAGCACCTGAGGGCTCACCCTACTGTCAACGTTCTAGCATTGTCAACATTTCACATTTTGACATTATGAGAATGTTAACATGTTACCCATCAACAATTTAACACTGTTGATTTCATAACTGTTGACCTTTTGATTACAACGCATTTGAAAAAAAAAGTAACCGATTGACTAGTGAAACTATTACTGATAACCAGATAATGAGACGTCTTTACTTTTATCTATCCAGAAATAAAAACAGGAGAGTGTAAGGTGAACATATTCCTCATGTTACATATATGTACAAAGAACAATAAAAATTCTCCGAAGTGTGGAAGTGACTGGGACTGTGATGATAACCAGAAGTGCTGCTACCACGACTGCCGTAAGCAATGCCTGGATCCTGCTGGTAAGTGGAGCGCAGCGTCCAGGTAACACACAGATAGACAGGAGGAGGAGCGGGGGAATCACTGATAATGACACATTATAATAACACACGCGATGCACATTACAGCATGGAGCCTGTGTGTAAGTGGAGCGCAGCGTCCAGGTAACACACAGATAGACAGGAGGAGGAGCGGGGGAATCACTGATAATGACACATTATAATAACACACGCGATGCACATTACAGCATGGAGCCTGTGTGTAAGTGGACCGCAGCGTCCGGGTAACACACAGATAGACAGGAGGATGAGCGGGGGAATCACTGATAATGACACATAATAATAACACACACACACAATGCACATTACAGCATGGAGCCTGTGTGTAAGTGGAGCGCAGCGTCCGGGTAACACACAGATAGACAGGAGGATGAGCGGGGGAATCACTGATAATACCACATAATAATAACACACGCGATGCACATTACAGCATGGAGCCTGTGTGTAAGTGGACCGCAGCGTCCGGGTAACACACAGATAGACAGGAGGATGAGCGGGGGAATCACTGATAATGACACATAATAATAACACACACACACGATGCACATTACAGCATGGAGCCTGTGTGTAAGTGGAGCACAGCGTCCGGGTAACACACAGATAGACAGGAGGATGAGCGGAGGAATCACTGATAATGACACGTAATAATAACATACACACGATGCACATTACAGCATGGAGCCTGTGTGTAAGTGGAGCGCAGCATCCGGGTAACACACAGATAGACAGGAGGATGAGCGGGGAATCACTGATAATGTAACATAATAATAACACACACATGATGCACATTACAGCATGGAGCCTGTGTGTAAGTGGAGCGCAGCATCCGGGTCACACACAGATAGACAGGAGGATGAGTGGGGGTGCCACTGATAATACCACATAATAATAACACACACATGATGCACATTACAGCATGGAGTCTGTGTGAAAGTGGAGCGTAGCGTCCGGTTAACACACAGATAGACAGGAGGATGAGCGGGGGAATCACTGATAATGACACATAATAATAACACACACATGATGCACATTACAGCATGGAGCCTGTGTGTAAGTGGAGCGCAGCGTCCGGGAAACACAGAGATAGACAGGAGGATGAGCGGGGGAATCACTGATAATGACACATAATAATAACATACACACGATGCACATTACAGCATGGAGCCTGTGTGAAAGTGGAGCGTAGCGTCCGGTTAACACACAGATAGACAGGAGGATGAGCGGGGAATCACTGATAATGACACATAATAATAACACACACATGATGCACATTACAGCATGGAGCCTGTGTGTAAGTGTAGCGCAGCGTTCGGGTAACACACAGATAGACAGGAGGATGAGCGGGGGAATCACTGATAATACCACATAATAATAACACACACATGATGCACATTACAGCATGGAGTCTGTGTGAAAGTGGAGCGTAGCGTCCGGTTAACACACAGATAGACAGGAGGATGAGCGGGGGAATCACTGATAATGACACATAATAATAACACACACATGATGCACATTACAGCATGGAGCCTGTGTGTAAGTGGAGCGCAGCATCCGGGTCACACACAGATAGACAGGAGGATGAGTGGGGGTGCCACTGATAATACCACATAATAATAACACACACATGATGCACATTACAGCATGGAGTCTGTGTGAAAGTGGAGCGTAGCGTCCGGTTAACACACAGATAGACAGGAGGATGAGCGGGGGAATCACTGATAATGACACATAATAATAACACACACATGATGCACATTACAGCATGGAGCCTGTGTGTAAGTGGAGCGCAGCGTCCGGGTAACACAGAGATAGACAGGAGGATGAGCGGGGGAATCACTGATAATGACACATAATAATAACATACACACGATGCACATTACAGCATGGAGCCTGTGTGAAAGTGGAGCGTAGCGTCCGGTTAACACACAGATAGACAGGAGGATGAGCGGGGAATCACTGATAATGACACATAATAATAACACACACATGATGCACATTACAGCATGGAGCCTGTGTGTAAGTGTAGCGCAGCGTTCGGGTAACACACAGATAGACAGGAGGATGAGCGGGGGAATCACTGATAATACCACATAATAATAACACACACATGATGCACATTACAGCATGGAGTCTGTGTGAAAGTGGAGCGTAGCGTCCGGTTAACACACAGATAGACAGGAGGATGAGCGGGGGAATCACTGATAATGACACATAATAATAACACACACATGATGCACATTACAGCATGGAGCCTGTGTGTAAGTGGAGCGCAGCGTCCGGGTAACACAGAGATAGACAGGAGGATGAGCGGGGGAATCACTGATAATGACACATAATAATAACATACACACGATGCACATTACAGCATGGAGCCTGTGTGAAAGTGGAGCGTAGCGTCCGGTTAACACACAGATAGACAGGAGGATGAGCGGGTGTATCACTAATAATACCACACACACACAATGCACATTACAGCATGGAGCCTGTGTGTAAGTGGAGTACAGCGTCCGGGTAACACACAGATAGACAGGAGAATGAGCGGGGGAATCACTGATAATGACACATAATAATAACACACACACGATGCACATTACAGCATGGAGCCTGTGTATAAGTGGAGCGCAGCATCCGGGTAACACACAGATAGACAGGAGGATGAGCAGGGGAATCACTGATAATGACACATAATAATAACACACACACAATGCACATTACAGCATGGAGCCTGTGTGTAAGTGGAGCGCAGCGTCCGGGTAACACATAGATAGACAGGAGGATGAGCGGGGGAATCACTGAAAATGACACATAATAATAACACAAACACGATGCACATTACAGCATGGAGCCTGTGTGTATGTGGAGCGCAGCATCCGGGTAACACACAGATAGACAGGAGGATGAGCTGGGGAATCACTGATAATGACACATAATAATAACACACACATGATGCACATTACAGCATGGAGCCTGTGTGTAAGTGGAGCGCAGCGTCCGGGTAACACACAGATAGACAGGAGGATGAGCGGGGGAATCCCCAGTAATGACACATAATAACACACACACGATACACATTACAGCATGGAGGCTGTGTGTAAGTGGAGCGTAGCGTCCAGGTAACACACAGATAGACAGGAGGATGAGCGGGGAATCACTGATAATGACACATAATAATAACACACACATGATGCACATTACAGCATGGAGCCTGTGTGTAAGTGGAGCGCAGCATCCGGGTAACACACAGATAGACAGGAGGATGAGCGGGGGAATCACTGATAATACCACATAATAATACACATGATGCACATTACAGCATGGAGCCTGTGTGTAAGTGGAGCGCAGCGTTCGGGTAACACACAGATAGACAGGAGGATGAGCGGAGGAATCACTGATAATGACACATAAAAATAACACACATGATTCACATTACAGCATGGAGCCTGTGTGTAAGTGGAGCGCAGCGTCTGGGTAACACACAGATAGACAGGAGGATGAGCGGGGGGGAATCACTGATAATTACACATAATAATTACACACACATGATGCACATTACAGCATGGAGCCTGTGTGTAAGTGGAGCACAGCGTCCTGGTAACACACAGATAGACAGGAGGATGGGGCGGGGGAATCACTGAAAATGACACATAATAATAACACACACACAATGCACATTACAGCATGGAGCCTGTGTGTAAGTGGAGCACAGCGTACGGGTAACACACAGATAGACAGGAGGATGAGAGGGGGTAATCACTGATAATACCACATAATAATAACACACACACAATACACATTACAGCATGGAGCCTGTGTGTAAGTGGAGCGCAGCGTCCTGGTAACACACAGATAGACAGGAGGATGAGCGGGGAAATCACTGAAAATGCCACATAATAATAACACACACACAAGGCACATTACAGCATGGAGCCTGTGTGTAAGTGGAGCACAGCGTACGGGTAACACACAGATAGACAGGAGGATGAGAGGGGGTAATCACTGATAATACCACATAATAATAACACACACACAATGCACATTACATCATGGAGCCTGTGTGTATGTGGAGCGCAGCGTCCGGGTAATACACAGATGGACAGGAGGATGAGCGGGGGAATCACTGATAATGATACATAATAATAACACACACACAATGCAGATTACAGCATGGAGCCTGTGTGTAAGTGGAGCGCAGCATCCGGGTAACACACAGATAGACAGGAGGATGAGCGGGGGAATCACTGAAAATGCCACATAATAATGTGTAACAGGATGCACATTACAGCATGGAGCCTGTGTGTAAGTGGAGCGCAGTGTCCGGTTAACACACAGATAGACAGGAGGATGAGCGGGGAAATCATTGATAATGACACATAATAATAACACACACATGATGCACATTACATCATGGAGCCTGTGTGTAAGTGGAGCGCAGCGTCCCGGTAACACACAGATAGACAGGAGGATGAGTGGGGGAAATCACTGAAAATGCCACTTAATAATAACACACATATGATGCACATTACAGCATGGAGCCTGTGTGTAAGTGGAGCGCAGCGTCCGGGTAACACACAGATAGACAGGAGGATGAGCGGGTAAATCACTGATAATGACACATAATAATAACACACACACGATGCACATTACAGCATGGAGCCTATGTGTAAGTGGAGCGCAGCGTCCGGGTAACAAACTGATAGACAGGAGGATGAATTTGGGAATCACTGATAATGACACATAATAATAACACACACAAGATGCACATTACAGCATGGAGCCTGTGTGTAAGTGGAGCGCAGCGTCCGGGTAACACACAGATAGACATGAGAGTGAGCGGGAGAATCACTGATAATACCACATAATAATAACACACACACGATGCACATTACAGCATGGAGCCTGTGTGTATGTGGAGCGCAGCGTCCGGGTAACACACAGATAGACAGGAAGATGAGCGAAGGCATCACTGATAATGACACATAATAATAACACACACATGATGCACATTACAGCATGGAGCCTGTGTGTAAGTGGAGCGCAGCGTCCGGGTAACACACAGATAGACATGAGAATGAGCGGGAGAATCACTGATAATACCACATAATAATAACACACACACGATGCACATTACAGCATGGAGCCTGTGTGTAAGTGGAGCGCAGCGTCCGGGTAACACAGACAGGAGGATGAGCGGGGGAATCACTGATAATGACACATAATAATAACACACACACAATGCACATTACAGAATGGAGCCTGTGTGTAAGTGGAGCGCAGCATCCGGGTAACACACAGACAGACAGGAGGATGAGCGGGGGAATCACTGAAAATGCCACATAATAATGTGTAACAGGATGCACATTACAGCATGGAGCCTGTGTGTAAGTGGAGCGCAGCATCCGGGTAACACACAGACAGACAGGAGGATGAGCGGGGGAATCACTGAAAATGCCACATAATAATGTGTAACAGGATGCACATTACAGCATGGAGCCTGTGTGTAAGTGGAGCGCAGTGTCCGGTTAACACACAGATAGACAGGAGGATGAGCGGGGAAATCATTGCTAATGACACATAATAATAACACACACATGATGCACATTACATCATGGAGCCTGTGTGTAAGTGGAGCTCAGCGTCCCGGTAACACACAGATAGACAGGAGTATGAGTGGGGGAAATCACTGAAAATGCCACTTAATAATAACACACATATGATGCACATTACAGCATGGAGCCTGTGTGTAAGTGGAGCGCAGCGTCCGGGTAACACACAGATAGACAGGAGGATGAGCGGGTAAATCACTGATAATGACACATAATAATAACACACACACGATGCACATTACAGCATGGAGCCTATGTGTAAGTGGAGCGCAGCGTCTGGGTAACAAACAGATAGACAGGAGGATGAATTTGGGAATCACTGATAATGACACATAATAATAACACACACAAGATGCACATTACAGCATGGAGCCTGTGTGTAAGTGGAGCGCAGCGTCCGGGTAACACACAGATAGACATGAGAATGAGCGGGAGAATCACTGATAATGACACATAATAATAACACACACATGATGCACATTACAGCATGGAACCTGTGTTTAAGTGGAGGGCAGCGTCCGGGTAACACACAGATAGACAGGAGGATGAGCTGGGAATCACTGATAATGACACATAATAATAACACACACAATGCACATTACAGTATGGAGCCTGTGTGTAAGTGGAGCGCAGCGTCCGTGTAACACACAGATAGACCGGAGAATGAGCGGGGAATCAATGATTATGACACATAATAACACACATGATGCACATTACAGCATGGAGCCTGTGTGTAAGTGGAGCACAGCGTCCGGGTAACACACAGATAGACAGGAGGATGAGCGGGGGAATCACTGATAATGACACATAATAATAACACACACACACAATGCACATTACAGCATGGAGCCTGTGTGTAAGTGGAGCGCAGCATCCGGGTAACACACAGATAGACAGGAGAATGAGCGGGGGAATCACTGATAATGTCACATAATAATAACACACACAAAATGCACATTACAGCATGGAGCCTGTGTGTAAGTGGAGCGCAGCGTCCGGGTAACACACAGATAGACAGGAGAATGAGCGGGGAGATCACTGACAATGACACATAATAATAACACACACAATGCACATTAGAGCATGGAGCCTGTGTGTAAGTGAAGCGCAGCGTCCGGGTAACACACAGATAGACAGGAGGATGAGCGAAGGAATCACTGATAATGTCACATAATAATAACACACACACGATTCACATTACAGCATGGAGCCTGTGTGTAAGTGGAGCGCAGCGTCCCGGTAACACACAGGTAGACAGGAGGATGAGCGAAGGAATCACTGATAATGACACATAATAATAACACACACGATGCACATTACAGCATGGAGCCTGTGTGTAAGTGGAGCGCAGCGTCCGGGTAATACACAGATAGACAGGAGGATGAGCGGGGAAATCACTGAAAATGCCACATAATAATAACACACACAAAGCACATTACAGCATGGAGCCTGTGTGTATGTGGAGCGCAGCGTCCGGGTAACACACAGAAAGGAGGATGAGCGAAGGCATCACTGATAATGACACATAATAATAACACACATGATGTACATTACAGCATGAAGGCTGTGTGTAAGTGGAGCGCAGCGTTCGGGTAACACACAGGTAGACAGGAGGATGAGCGAAGGAATCACTGATAATGACACATAATAATAACACACACGATGCACATTACAGCATGGAGCCTGTGTGTAAGTGGAGCGCAGCGTCCGGGTAATACACAGATAGACAGGAGGATGAGCGGGGAAATCACTGAAAATGCCACATAATAATAACACACACAAAGCACATTACAGCATGGAGCCTGTGTGTATGTGGAGCGCAGCGTCCGGGTAACACACAGAAAGGAGGATGAGCGAAGGCATCACTGATAATGACACATAATAATAACACACATGATGCACATTACAGCATGAAGGCTGTGTGTAAGTGGAGCGCAGCGTTCGGGTAACACACAGGTAGACAGGAGGATGAGCGAAGGAATCACTGATATTGACACATAATAATAACACACACGATGCACATTACAGCATGGAGCCTGTGTGTAAGTGGAGCGCAGCGTCCGGGTAATACACAGATAGACAGGAGGATAAGCGGGGAAATCACTGAAAATGCCACATAATAATAACACACACAATGCACATTACAGCATGGAGCCTGTGTATAAGTGGAGCACAGCGTTCTGGTAACACACAGATAGACAGGAGGATGAGCGGGGGGATCACTGACAATGACACATAATAATAACACACACACAATGCACATTACAGCATGGAGCCTGTGTGTAAGTGGAGTGCAGCATCCGGGTCACACATAGATAGACAGGAGGATGAGCTAAGGCATCACTGATAAGGACACATAATAATAACAACACACACATGATGCACATTACAGCATGGAGCCTGTGTGTAAGTGGAGCGCAGCGTCCGGGTAACACACAGATAGACAGGAGGATGAGCGGGGGAATCACTGATAATGACACATAATAATAACACACACACGATGCACATTACAGCATGGAGCCTGTGTGTATGTGGAGCGCAGCGTCCGGGTAACACACAGAAAGGAGGATGAGCGAAGGCATCACTGATAATGACACATAATAATAACACACATGATGCACATTACAGCATGGAGCCTGTGTGTAAGTGGAGCACAGCGTCCGGGTAACACACAGATAGACAGGAGGATGAGCGGGGGAATCACTGATAATGACACATAATAATAACACACATGATGCACATTACAGCATGGAGCCTGTGTGTAAGTGGAGCGCAGCGTCCGGGTAACACACAGATAGACAGGAGGATGAGTTGGGGAATCACTGATAATGACACATAATAATAACACACACAATGCACATTACAGCATGGAGCCTGTGTGTAAGTGGAGCGCAGCGTCCGGGTAACACACAGATAGACAGGAGGATGAGCGGGGGAATCACTGATAATGACACATAATAATAACACACATGATGCACATTACAGCATGGAGCCTGTGTGTAAGTGGAGCGCAGCGTCCGGGTAACACACAGATAGACAGGAGGATGAGCGGAGGAATCACTGATAATGACACATAATAATAACACACACACAATGCACATTAGAGCATGGAGCCTGTGTGTAAGTGGAGCGCAGCATCCGGGTAACACACCGATAGACAGGAGGATGAGCGGAGGAATCACTGATAATGACACATAATAATAACACACACATGATACACATTACAGCATGGAGGCTGTGTGTAAGTGGAGCGTAGCGTCCGGGTAACAAACAGATAGACAGGAGGATGAATTTGGGAATCTCTGATAATGACACATAATAATAACACACACATGATGCACATTACAGCATGGAGCCTGTGTGTAAGTGGAGCGCAGCGTCCGGGTAACACACAGATAGACAGGAGGATGAGCGGGGGAATCCCCAGTAATGACACATAATAACACACACACGATACACATTACAGCATGGAGGCTGTGTGTAAGTGGAGCGTAGCGTCCAGGTAACACACAGATAGACAGGAGGATGAGCGGGGAATCACTGATAATGACACATAATAATAACACACACATGATGCACATTACAGCATGGAGCCTGTGTGTAAGTGGAGCGCAGCATCCGGGTAACACACAGATAGACAGGAGGATGAGCGGGGGAATCACTGATAATACCACATAATAATACACATGATGCACATTACAGCATGGAGCCTGTGTGTAAGTGGAGCGCAGCGTTCGGGTAACACACAGATAGACAGGAGGATGAGCGGAGGAATCACTGATAATGACACATAAAAATAACACACATGATTCACATTACAGCATGGAGCCTGTGTGTAAGTGGAGCGCAGCGTCTGGGTAACACACAGATAGACAGGAGGATGAGCGGGGGGGAATCACTGATAATTACACATAATAATTACACACACATGATGCACATTACAGCATGGAGCCTGTGTGTAAGTGGAGCACAGCGTCCTGGTAACACACAGATAGACAGGAGGATGGGGCGGGGGAATCACTGAAAATGACACATAATAATAACACACACACAATGCACATTACAGCATGGAGCCTGTGTGTAAGTGGAGCACAGCGTACGGGTAACACACAGATAGACAGGAGGATGAGAGGGGGTAATCACTGATAACACCACATAATAATAACACACACACAATACACATTACAGCATGGAGCCTGTGTGTAAGTGGAGCGCAGCGTCCTGGTAACACACAGATAGACAGGAGGATGAGCGGGGAAATCACTGAAAATGCCACATAATAATAACACACACACAAGGCACATTACAGCATGGAGCCTGTGTGTAAGTGGAGCACAGCGTACGGGTAACACACAGATAGACAGGAGGATGAGAGGGGGTAATCACTGATAATACCACATAATAATAACACACACACAATGCACGTTACATCATGGAGCCTGTGTGTATGTGGAGCGCAGCGTCCGGGTAATACACAGATGGACAGGAGGATGAGCGGGGGAATCACTGATAATGATACATAATAATAACACACACACAATGCAGATTACAGCATGGAGCCTGTGTGTAAGTGGAGCGCAGCATCCGGGTAACACACAGATAGACAGGAGGATGAGCGGGGGAATCACTGAAAATGCCACATAATAATGTGTAACAGGATGCACATTACAGCATGGAGCCTGTGTGTAAGTGGAGCGCAGTGTCCGGTTAACACACAGATAGACAGGAGGATGAGCAGGGAAATCATTGATAATGACACATAATAATAACACACACATGATGCACATTACATCATGGAGCCTGTGTGTAAGTGGAGCGCAGCGTCCCGGTAACACACAGATAGACAGGAGGATGAGCGGGTAAATCACTGATAATGACACATAATAATAACACACACACGATGCACATTACAGCATGGAGCCTATGTGTAAGTGGAGCGCAGCGTCCGGGTAACACACAGATAGACAGGAGGATGAGCGGGTAAATCACTGATAATGACACATAATAATAACACACACACGATGCACATTACAGCATGGAGCCTATGTGTAAGTGGAGCGCAGCGTCCGGGTAACACACAGATAGACAGGAGGATGAGCGGGGAAATCACTGAAAATCCCACTTAATAATAACACACATATGATGCACATTACAGCATGGAGCCTGTGTGTAAGTGGAGCGCAGCGTCCGGGTAACACACAGATAGACAGGAGGATGAGCGGGTAAATCACTGATAATGACACATAATAATAACACACACACGATGCACATTACAGCATGGAGCCTATGTGTAAGTGGAGCGCAGCGTCCGGGTAACAAACTGATAGACAGGAGGATGAATTTGGGAATCACTGATAATGACACATAATAACAACACACACAAGATGCACATTACAGCATGGAGCCTGTGTGTAAGTGGAGCGCAGCGTCCGGGTAACACACAGATAGACATGAGAGTGAGCGGGAGAATCACTGATAATACCACATAATAATAACACACACACGATGCACATTACAGCATGGAGCCTGTGTGTATGTGGAGCGCAGCGTCCGGGTAACACACAGATAGACAGGAAGATGAGCAAAGGCATCACTGATAATGACACATAATAATAACACACACATGATGCACATTACAGCATGGAGCCTGTGTGTAAGTGGAGCGCAGCGTCCGGGTAACACACAGATAGACATGAGAATGAGCGGGAGAATCACTGATAATACCACATAATAATAACACACACACGATGCACATTACAGCATGGAGCCTGTGTGTAAGTGGAGCGCAGCGTCCGGGTAACACAGACAGGAGGATGAGCGGGGGAATCACTGATAATGACACATAATAATAACACACACACAATGCACATTACAGAATGGAGCCTGTGTATAAGTGGAGAGCAGCGTCCTGGTAGCACACAGATGGACAGGAGGATGAGCGGGGGAATCACTGATAATGATACATAATAATAACACACACACAATGCAGATTACAGCATGGAGCCTGTGTGTAAGTGGAGCGCAGCATCCGGGTAACACACAGACAGACAGGAGGATGAGCGGGGGAATCACTGAAAATGCCACATAATAATGTGTAACAGGATGCACATTACAGCATGGAGCCTGTGTGTAAGTGGAGCGCAGCATCCGGGTAACACACAGACAGACAGGAGGATGAGCGGGGGAATCACTGAAAATGCCACATAATAATGTGTAACAGGATGCACATTACAGCATGGAGCCTGTGTGTAAGTGGAGCGCAGTGTCCGGTTAACACACAGATAGACAGGAGGATGAGCGGGGAAATCATTGCTAATGACACATAATAATAACACACACATGATGCACATTACATCATGGAGCCTGTGTGTAAGTGGAGCTCAGCGTCCCGGTAACACACAGATAGACAGGAGGATGAGTGGGGGAAATCACTGAAAATGCCACTTAATAATAACACACATATGATGCACATTACAGCATGGAGCCTGTGTGTAAGTGGAGCGCAGCGTCCGGGTAACACACAGATAGACAGGAGGATGAGCGGGTAAATCACTGATAATGACACATAATAATAACACACACACGATGCACATTACAGCATGGAGCCTATGTGTAAGTGGAGCGCAGCGTCCGGGTAACAAACAGATAGACAGGAGGATGAATTTGGGAATCACTGATAATGACACATAATAATAACACACACAAGATGCACATTACAGCATGGAGCCTGTGTGTAAGTGGAGCGCAGCGTCCGGGTAACACACAGATAGACATGAGAATGAGCGGGAGAATCACTGATAATGACACATAATAATAACACACACATGATGCACATTACAGCATGGAACCTGTGTTTAAGTGGAGGGCAGCGTCCGGGTAACACACAGATAGACAGGAGGATGAGCTGGGAATCACTGATAATGACACATAATAATAACACACACAATGCACATTACAGTATGGAGCCTGTGTGTAAGTGGAGCGCAGCGTCCGTGTAACACACAGATAGACCGGAGAATGAGCGGGGAATCAATGATTATGACACATAATAACACACATGATGCACATTACAGCATGGAGCCTGTGTGTAAGTGGAGCACAGCGTCCGGGTAATACACAGATAGACAGGAGGATGAGCGGGGGAATCACTGATAATGACACATAATAATAACACACACACACAATGCACATTACAGCATGGAGCCTGTGTGTAAGAGGAGCGCAGCATCCGGGTAACACACAGATAGACAGGAGAATGAGCGGGGGAATCACTGATAATGTCACATAATAATAACACACACAAAATGCACATTACAGCATGGAGCCTGTGTGTAAGTGGAGCGCAGCGTCCGGGTAACACACAGATAGACAGGAGAATGAGCGGGGAGATCACTGACAATGACACATAATAATAACACACACAATGCACATTAGAGCATGGAGCCTGTGTGTAAGTGAAGCGCAGCGTCCGGGTAACACACAGATAGACAGGAGGATGAGCGAAGGAATCACTGATAATGTCACATAATAATAACACACACACGATTCACATTACAGCATGGAGCCTGTGTGTAAGTGGAGCGCAGCGTCCCGGTAACACACAGGTAGACAGGAGGATGAGCGAAGGAATCACTGATAATGACACATAATAATAACACACACGATGCACATTACAGCATGGAGCCTGTGTGTAAGTGGAGCGCAGCGTCCGGGTAATACACAGATAGACAGGAGGATGAGCGGGGAAATCACTGAAAATGCCACATAATAATAACACACACAAAGCACATTACAGCATGGAGCCTGTGTGTATGTGGAGCGCAGCGTCCGGGTAACACACAGAAAGGAGGATGAGCGAAGGCATCACTGATAATGACACATAATAATAACACACATGATGCACATTACAGCATGAAGGCTGTGTGTAAGTGGAGCGCAGCGTTCGGGTAACACACAGGTAGACAGGAGGATGAGCGAAGGAATCACTGATATTGACACATAATAATAACACACACGATGCACATTACAGCATGGAGCCTGTGTGTAAGTGGAGCGCAGCGTCCGGGTAATACACAGATAGACAGGAGGATAAGCGGGGAAATCACTGAAAATGCCACATAATAATAACACACACAATGCACATTACAGCATGGAGCCTGTGTATAAGTGGAGCACAGCGTTCTGGTAACACACAGATAGACAGGAGGATGAGCGGGGGGATCACTGACAATGACACATAATAATAACACACACACAATGCACATTACAGCATGGAGCCTGTGTGTAAGTGGAGTGCAGCATCCGGGTCACACATAGATAGACAGGAGGATGAGCTAAGGCATCACTGATAAGGACACATAATAATAACAACACACACATGATGCACATTACAGCATGGAGCCTGTGTGTAAGTGGAGCGCAGCGTCCGGGTAACACACAGATAGACAGGAGGATGAGCGGGGGAATCACTGATAATGACACATAATAATAACACACACACGATGCACATTACAGCATGGAGCCTGTGTGTATGTGGAGCGCAGCGTCCGGGTAACACACAGAAAGGAGGATGAGCGAAGGCATCACTGATAATGACACATAATAATAACACACATGATGCACATTACAGCATGAAGGCTGTGTGTAAGTTGAGCGCAGCGTTCGGGTAACACACAGATAGACAGGAGGATGAGTTGGGGAATCACTGATAATGACACATAATAATAACAACACACACAATGCACATTACAGCATGGAGCCTGTGTGTAAGTGGAGCGCAGCGTCCGGGTAACACACAGATAGACAGGAGGATGAGCGGGGGAATCACTGATAATGACACATAATAATAACACACATGATGCACATTACAGCATGGAGCCTGTGTGTAAGTGGAGCGCAGCGTCCGGGTAACACACAGATAGACAGGAGGATGAGCGGAGGAATCACTGATAATGACACATAATAATAACACACACACAATGCACATTAGAGCATGGAGCCTGTGTGTAAGTGGAGCGCAGCATCCGGGTAACACACCGATAGACAGGAGGATGAGCGGAGGAATCACTGATAATGACACATAATAATAACACACACATGATACACATTACAGCATGGAGGCTGTGTGTAAGTGGAGCGTAGCGTCCGGGTAACAAACAGATAGACAGGAGGATGAATTTGGGAATCTCTGATAATGACACATAATAATAACACACACATGATGCACATTACAGCATGGAGCCTGTGTGTAAGTGGAGCGCAGCGTCCGGGTAACACAGACAGGAGGATGAGCGGGGAATCACTGATAATGACACATAATTATAACACACAAGATACACATTACAGCATGGAGCCTGTGTGTAATTGGAGTGCAGCGTCCGGGAAACACACAGATAGACAGGAGGATGAGCGGGGGAATCACTGATAATGCCACATAATAATAACACACACACGGTGCACATTACAGCATGGAGCCTGTGTGTAAGTGGAGCGCAGTGTCCGGGAAACACACAGATAGACAGGAGGATGAGCGGGGGAATCACTGATAAAGACACATAATAATAACACACACACAATGCACATTACAGCATGGAGCCTGTGTGTAAGTGGAGCGCAGCGTCCGGGTAACATACAGATAGACAGGAGAATGAGCGGGAGAATCACTGATAATGACACATAATAATAACACACACATGATGCACATTACAGCATGGTACCTGTGTTTAAGTGGAGGGCAGCGTCCGGGTAACACACAGATAGACAGGAGGATGAGCGGGGAATCACTGATAATGACACATAATAATAACACACACAATGCACATTACAGTATGGAGCCTGTGTGTAAGTGGAGCGCAGCGTCCGGGTAACACACAGATAGACAGGAGAATGAGCGGGGAATCAATGATTATGACACATAATAACACACATGATGCACATTACAGCATGGAGCCTGTGTGTAAGTGGAGCGCAGCGTCCGGGTAACACACAGATAGACAGGAGAATGAGCGGGGGAATCACTGATAATGTCACATAATAATAACACACACAAAATGCACATTACAGCATGGAGCCTGTGTGTAAGTGGAGCGCAGCGTCCGGGTAACACACAGATAGACAGGAGAATGAGCGGGGAGATCACTGACAATGACACATAATAATAACACACACACGATGCACATTACAGCATGGAGCCTGTGTGTATGTGGAGCGCAGCGTCCGGGTAACACACAGAAAGGAGGATGAGCGAAGGCATCACTGATAATGACACATAATAATAACACACATGATGCACATTACAGCATGAAGGCTGTGTGTAAGTGGAGCGCAGCGTTCGGGTAACACACAGATAGACAGGAGGATGAGTTGGGAAATCACTGATAATGACACATAATAATAACACACACACAATGTACATTACAGCATGTAGCCTGTGTGTAAGTGGAGCGCAGCGTCCGGGTAACACACAGATAGACAGGAGGATGAGCGGGGGAATCACTGATAATGACACATAATAATAACACACATGATGCACATTACAGCATGGAGCCTGTGTGTAAGTGGAGCGCAGCGTCCGGGTGACACACAGATAGACAGGAGGATGAGCGGAGGAAACACTGATAATGACACATAATAATAACACACACACAATGCACATTAGAGCATGGAGCCTGTGTATTAGTGGAGCACAGCGTTCTGGTAACACAGATAGACAGGAGGATGAGCGGGGGGATCACTGACAATGACACATAATAATAACACACACACAATGCACATTACAGCATGGAGCCTGTGTATTAGTGGAGCACAGCGTTCTGGTAACACAGATAGACAGGAGGATGAGCGGGGGGATCACTGACAATGACACATAATAATAACACACACACAATGCACATTACAGCATGGAGCCTGTGTGTAAGTGGAGCGCAGCGTCCGGGTAACACACAGATAGACAGGAGGATGAGCGAAGGAATCACTGATAATGACACATAATAATAACACACACAATGCACATCACAGCATTGAGCCTGTGTGTAAGTGGAGCGCAGCATCTGGGTAACAAACAGATAGACAGGAGGATGAGTTGGGGAATCACTGATAATGACACATAATAATAACACACACACAATGCACATTACAGCATGGAGCCTGTGTGTATGTGGAACGCAGTGTCCGGGTAACACACAGATAGACAGGAGGATGAGCGAAGGCATCACTGATAATGACACATAATAATAACACACACACGATGCACATTACAGCATGGAGCCTGTGTGTATGTGGAGCGCAGCGTCCGGGTAACACACAGACAGGAGGATGAGCGAAGGCATCACTGATAATGACACATAATAATAACACACACATGATGTATATTACAGCATGGAGCCTGTGTGTAAGTGGAGCGCAGCGTTCGAGTAACACACAGATAGACAGGAGGATGAGTTGGGGAATCACTGATAATGACACATAATAATAACACACACACAATGCACATTACAGCATGGAGCCTGTGTGTAAGTGGAGCGCAGCGTCCGGGTAACACACAGATAGACAGGAGGATGAGTTGGGGAATCACTGATAATGACACATAATAATAACACACACAATGCACATTACAGCATGGAGCCTGTGTGTAAGTGGAGCGCAGCGTCCGGGTAATACACAGATAGACAGGAGGATGAGCGGGGGGATCACTGACAATGACACATAATAATAACACACACACAATGCACATTACAGCATGGAGCCTGTGTGTAAGTGGAGCGCAGCGTACGGGGAACAAACAGATAGACAGGAGGATGAGCAAAGGAATCACTGATAATGACACATAATAATAACAACACACATGATGCACATTACATCATGGAGCCTGTGTGTAAGTGGAGCGCAGCGTCCCGGTAACACACAGATAGACAGGAGGATGAGTGGGGGAAATCACTGAAAATGCCACTTAATAATAACACACATATGATGCACATTACAGCATGGAGCCTGTGTGTAAGTGGAGCGCAGCGTCCGGGTAACACACAGATAGACAGGAGGATGAGCGGGTAAATCACTGATAATGACACATAATAATAACACACACACGATGCACATTACAGCATGGAGCCTATGTGTAAGTGGAGCGCAGCGTCCGGGTAACAAACAGATAGACAGGAGGATGAATTTGGGAATCACTGATAATGACACATAATAATAACACACACAAGATGCACATTACAGCATGGAGCCTTTGTGTAAGTGGAGCGCAGCGTCCGGGTAACACACAGATAGACATGAGAATGAGCGGGAGAATCACTGATAATGACACATAATAATAACACACACATGATGCACATTACAGCATGGAACCTGTGTTTAAGTGGAGGGCAGCGTCCGGGTAACACACAGATAGACAGGAGGATGAGCTGGGAATCACTGATAATGACACATAATAATAACACACACAATGCACATTACAGTATGGAGCCTGTGTGTAAGTGGAGCGCAGCGTCCGTGTAACACACAGATAGACCGGAGAATGAGCGGGGAATCAATGATTATGACACATAATAACACACATGATGCACATTACAGCATGGAGCCTGTGTGTAAGTGGAGCACAGCGTCCGGGTAACACACAGATAGACAGGAGGATGAGCGGGGGAATCACTGATAATGACACATAATAATAACACACACACACAATGCACATTACAGCATGGAGCCTGTGTGTAAGTGGAGCGCAGCATCCGGGTAACACACAGATAGACAGGAGAATGAGCGGGGGAATCACTGATAATGTCACATAATAATAACACACACAAAATGCACATTACAGCATGGAGCCTGTGTGTAAGTGGAGCGCAGCGTCCGGGTAACACACAGATAGACAGGAGGATGAGCGGGGGAATCACTGATAATGACACATAATAATAACACACACACACAATGCACATTACAGCATGGAGCCTGTGTGTAAGTGGAGCGCAGCATCCGGGTAACACACAGATAGACAGGAGAATGAGCGGGGGAATCTCTGATAATGACACATAATAATAACACACACATGATGCACATTACAGCATGGAGCCTGTGTGTAAGTGGAGCGCAGCGTCCGGGTAACACAGACAGGTGGATGAGCGGGGAATCACTGATAATGACACATAATTATAACACACAAGATACACATTACAGCATGGAGCCTGTGTGTAATTGGAGTGCAGCGTCCGGGAAACACACAGATAGACAGGAGGATGAGCGGGGGAATCACTGATAATGCCACATAATAATAACACACACACGGTGCACATTACAGCATGGAGCCTGTGTGTAAGTGGAGCGCAGTGTCCGGGTAACACACAGATAGACAGGAGGATGAGCGGGGGAATCACTGATAAAGACACATAATAATAATAACACACACACAATGCACATTACAGCATGGAGCCTGTGTGTAAGTGGAGCGCAGCGTCCGGGTAACACAGACAGGAGGATGAGCGGGGAATCACTGATAATGACACATAATTATAACACACAAGATACACATTACAGCATGGAGCCTGTGTGTAATTGGAGTGCAGCGTCCGGGAAACACACAGATAGACAGGAGGATGAGCGGGGGAATCACTGATAATGCCACATAATAATAACACACACACGGTGCACATTACAGCATGGAGCCTGTGTGTAAGTGGAGCGCAGCGTCCGGGTAACATACAGATAGACAGGAGAATGAGCGGGAGAATCACTGATAATGACACATAATAATAACACACACATGATGCACATTACAGCATGGAGCTTGTGTGTAAGTGGAGCGCAGCATCCGGGTCACACATAGATAGACAGGAGGATGAGCTAAGGCATCACTGATAAGGACACATAATAATAACACACACATGATGCACATTACAGCATGGAGCCTGTGTGTAAGTGGAGCGCAGCGTCCGGGTAACACACAGATAGACAGGAGGATGAGCGGGGGAATCACTGATAATGACACATAATAATAACACACACACGATGCACATTACAGCATGGAGCCTGTGTGTATGTGGAGCGCAGCGTCCGGGTAACACACAGAAAGGAGGATGAGCGAAGGCATCACTGATAATGGCACATAATAATAACACACATGATGCACATTACAGCATGAAGGCTGTGTGTAAGTGGAGCGCAGCGTTCGGGTAACACACAGATAGACAGGAGGATGAGTTGGGAAATCACTGATAATGACACATAATAATAACACACACACAATGCACATTACAGCATGTAGCCTGTGTGTAAGTGGAGCGCAGCGCCCGGGTAACACACAGATAGACAGGAGGATGAGCGGGGGAATCACTGATAATGACACATAATAATAACACACATGATGCACATTACAGCATGGAGCCTGTGTGTAAGTGGAGCGCAGCGTCCGGGTGACACACAGATAGACAGGAGGATGAGCGGAGGAAACACTGATAATGACACATAATAATAACACACACACAATGCACATTAGAGCATGGAGCATGTGTATTAGTGGAGCACAGCGTTCTGGTAACACAGATAGACAGGAGGATGAGCGGGGGGATCACTGACAATGACACATAATAATAACACACACACAATGCACATTACAGCATGGAGCCTGTGTGTAAGTGGAGCGCAGCGTCCGGGTAACACACAGATAGACAGGAGGATGAGCGAAGGAATCACTGATAATGACACATAATAATAACACACACAATGCACATCACAGCATGGAGCCTGTGTGTAAGTGGAGCGCAGCATCCGGGTAACACACAGATAGACAGGAGGATGAGTTGGGGAATCACTGATAATGACACATAATAATAACACACACACAATGCACATTACAGCATGGAGCCTGTGTGTATGTGGAACGCAGTGTCCGGGTAACACACAGATAGACAGGAGGATGAGCGAAGGCATCACTGATAATGACACATATTAATAACACACACACGATGCACATTACAGCATGGAGCCTGTGTGTATGTGGAGCGCAGCGTCCGGGTAACACACAGACAGGAGGATGAGCGAAAGCATCACTGATAATGACACATAATAATAACACACACATGATGTATATTACAGCATGGAGCCTGTGTGTAAGTGGAGCGCAGCGTTCGAGTAACACACAGATAGACAGGAGGATGAGTTGGGGAATCACTGATAATGACACATAATAATAACACACACACAATGCACATGACAGCATGGAGCCTGTGTGTAAGTGGAGCGCAGCGTCCGGGTAACACACAGATAGACAGGAGGATGAGTTGGGGAATCACTGATAATGACACATAATAATAACACACACAATGCACATTACAGCATGGAGCCTGTGTGTAAGTGGAGCGCAGCGTCCGGGTAATACACAGATAGACAGGAGGATGAGCGGGGGGATCACTGACAATGACACATAATAATAACACACACACAATGCACATTACAGCATGGAGCCTGTGTGTAAGTGGAGCGCAGCGTACGGGGAACAAACAGATAGACAGGAGGATGAGCAAAGGAATCACTGATAATGACACATAATAATAACAACACACATGAATCACATTACAGCATGGATCCTGTGTGTAAGTGGAGCGCAGCGTCCGGGTAACACACAGATAGACAGGAGGATGAGCGGAGGAATCACTGATAATGACACATAATAGTAACACACACACAATGCACATTAGAGCATGGAGCCTGTGTGTAAGTGGAGCGCAGCATCCGGGTAACACAAAGATAGACAGGAGGATGAGCGGGGGAATCACTGATAATGACACATAATAATAACACACCCATGATGCACATTACAGCATGGAGCCTGTGTGTAAGTGGAGCGCAGTGTCCGGGTAACACACAGATAGACAGGAGGATGAGCGGGGGAATCACTGATAATGACACATAATAATAACACACCCATGATGCACATTACAGCATGGAGCCTGTGTGTAAGTGGAGCGCAGTGTCCTGGAAACACACAGATAGACAGGAGGATGAGCGGGGGAATCACTGATAATGAACCATAGTAATAACACACCCATGATGCACATTACAGCATGGAGCCTGTGTGTAAGTGGAGCGCAGCATCCAGGTAACACACAGATAGACAGGAGGATGAGCGGGGGAATCACTGATAATGACACATAATAATAATACACACATGATGCACATTACAGCATGGAGCCTGTGTGTAAGTGGAGTGCAGCGTCCGGGTAACACACAGATAGACAGGAGGATGAGCGGGGGAATCACTGATAATGATACATAATAATAACACACCCATGATGCACATTACAGCATGGAGCCTGTGTGTAAGTGGAGCGCAGTGTCCGGGTAACACACAGATAGACAGGAGGATGAGCGGGGAATCACTGATAATGACACATAATAATAACACACACATGATGCACATTACAGCATGGAGCCTGTGTGTAAGTGGAACGCAGCGTCCGGGTAACACACAGATAGACAGGAGGATGAGCGGGGGAATCACTGATAATTACACATAATAATTACACACACATGATGCACATTACAGCATGGAGCCTGTGTGTAAGTGGAGCGCAGCGTCCGGGTAACACACAGATAGACAGGAGGATGAGCGGGGGAATCACTGATAATTACACATAATAATTACACACACATGATGCACATTACAGCATCGAGCCTGTGTGTAAGTGGAGCGCAGCGTCCGGGTCACACACAGATAGACAGGAGGATGAGAGGGGGAATCACTGATAATGACACATAATAATAACACACACATGATGCACATTACAGCATGGATGGAGAGGATTTTGTGACACTTGTTACATTAATAATATACCAATGTTTCTTCTCCATTTATCCAATGAGTAAACTAGACTATTGCTCGGCCTCATAGACCGGGTAGTCCTGGCTCTCTATTAGAGATGAGCGGGTTCGGTTCCTCAAGATCCAAACCCCCCCGAACTTCACCTATTTTTTCACATTTCGGAGGCAGCCTCGGATTTTACCACCTTGCTCGGTTAACACGAACGCGCCCGAACGTCATCATCAAAGATCCCACTATCGTATTGTCGCGAGATTCATAATGCAAATAAAGAGCCGCGCGTCGCCGCCATTTTCACTTGTGCATTGGAGATGATAGGGAGAGGACGTGGCTGCGTTCTCTCAGTTTCTGTGCTCAGTGTACTGCAAATATCTGTGCTCAGTGTGCTGCAAATATCTGTGCTCAGTGTGCTGCAAATATCTGTGCTCAGTGTGCTGCAAATATCTGTGCTCAGTGTGCTGCAAATATCTGTGCTCAGTGTGCTGCAAATATCTACGTTCTCTGCCTGAAAACGCTTCATATCTGTGCTGCATTGTAGTTGTGCGCAGTATATAGTAGGAGGACAGTGCAGAATTTTGCTGACCACCAGTATATATATATATATATATATATATACACACACACTGCTCCAAAAAATAAAGGTAACACTAAAATAACTCATCCTATATCTGAATGAATGAAATATTCTTATTAAATACTTTGTTCTTTACATAGTTCAATGTGCTAACAACAAAATCACACAAAAATGATCAATGGAAATCAAATTTATTAACCCATGGAGGTCTGGATTTGGAGTCACCCTCAAAGTGGAATAACACACTAGAGGCTATTCCAACTTTGATGTAATGTCCTTAAAACCAGTCAAAATGAGGCTCAGTAGTGTGTGTGGCCTCCACGTACCTGTATGACCTCCCTACAATGCCTGGGCATGCTCCTGATGAGGTGGCGAATGGTCTCCTGAGGGATCTCCTCCCAGACCTGGACTAAAGCATCCTCCAACTCCTGGACAGTCTGTGGTGCAACGTGGCTTTGGTGGATGGAGCGAGACATGATATCCCAGATGTGCTCAATTGGATTCATGTCTGGGGAATGGGCGGGCCATTCCATAGCATCAATGCCTTCATCTTGCAGGAACTGCTGACACACTCCAGCCACATGAGGTCTAGCATTGTCTTGCATTAGGAGGAACCCAGGGCCAACCGCACCAGCATATGGTCTCACAAGGGGTCTGAGGATCTAATCTCGGTACCTCTGGCGAGCACATGGAGGGCTGTGCGCCCCCTAAAAGAAATGCCACCCCACACCATTACTGACCCACTGCCAAACCGGTCATGCTGGAGGATTTTGCAGGCAGCAGAACGTTCTCCTTGGCGTCTCCAGACTCTATCACATCTGTCACATGTGCTCAGTGAGAACCTGTTTCATCTGTGAAGAGCACAGGGCGCCAGTGGCGAATTTGCCAATCTTGGTGTTATCTGGCAAATGCCAAACGTCCTGCACGGTGTTGGGTTGTAAGCACAACCCCCACCTGTGGCCGTCAGGCCCTCATACCACCCTCATGGAGTCTGTTTCTGATCGTTTGAGTAGACACATGCGCATTTGTGGCTTGCTGGAGGACATTTTGCAGGGCTCTGGCAGTGCTCCTGCTGTTCCTCCTTGCACAAAGGCGGAGGTAGCGGTCCTGCTGCTGGGTTGTTACCCTCCTATGGCCTCCTCCACGTCTCCTGATGCACTGGCCTGTCTCCTGGTAGCACCTCCATGCTCTGGACACTACGCTGACAGACACAGCAAACCTTCCTGCCACAGCTCTCATTGATGTGCCATCCTGGATGAGCTGCACTACCTGAGCCACTTGTGTGGGTTGTAGGGAGGTCATACAGGCACGTGGAGGCCACACACACTACTGAGACTCATTTTGACTTGTTTTAAGGACATTACATCAAAGTTGGATCAGCCTGTAGTGTGTTTTTCCACTTTAATATTGAGGGTGACTCCAAATCCAGACCTCCATGGGTTAATAAATTTGATTTCCATTGATAATTTTTGTGTGATTTTGTTGTCAGCACATTCAACTATGTAAAGAACAAAGTATTTAATAAGAATATTTCATTCATTCAGATCTAGGATGTGTTATTTTAGTGTTCCCTTTATTTTTTGAGCTGTGTATATATTTTTCTTTGCATCATGTGCTGTTTGGGGAGTGTTTTTTGGAAGGGCCATCCTGTCTGACACTGCAGTGCCACTCCTAGATGGGCCAGGTGTTTGTGCCACCCACTTGGGTCGCTTAGCTTAGCTTAGCCATCCAGCGACCTCGGTGCTAATTTTAGGACTAAAAATAATATTGTGAGGTGTTCAGAATAGCCTGGAAATGAGTGAAAATTATGGTTATTGAGGTTAATAATACTATAGGATCAAAATTATCCCCAAACCTCCTACACCAATTGCTGACAAGGTGAGCGGCGGCACTAAACACTCTTTCGGAGTACACACTTGTGGGAGGGCAACTTAGGTAGAATAAAGTCAGTTTGTGCAAGGGCCTCCAAATTGCCTCTTTTTCCTGCCAGTATACGTATGGACTGTCTGACGTGCCTACTTGGATGCTGTCACTCATATAATCCTCCACCATTCTTTCAATGGTGACAGAATCATATGCAGTGACAGTAGACGACATGTCAGTAAACGTTGGCAGGTCCTTCAGTCCGGACCATATGTCATCATTCGCTCCTGACTGCCCTGCATCACCCAGTGGCGGATTTAGCGGGGGGCGATTAGGGCGAACGCCCCCCCTAGATATATCGCCACCGGGAGGGAGGCTGGGTCCCGCCGCGGTATTGGGAACTAGTGAAGAGCGGTGCAGCGTGGCGGAGGACGAGGAGAGAGAGAGCGTCCTGACGCGCGTACAGGGAGGAGGGGGCGTGGTCAGAACAGAAGCTGCTGTACACGCGTGAGGACGCTCTCTCTCTCCTCATCCCCCGCCGCTCTGCACCGCTCTCCACCAGTTCCCAATAAAGCGGCGGGACCCGGCCTCCAGTGTGTGCCATCTATATGAGTAGGTGTCTCGTGTGTGTGTGTGTGTATGTATGTATGTATGGATGTGTGTGTGTGTGTGTGTGTGTGTGTGTGGTGGTGGGGGAAGGGTGTCCTCTGTGTCCCATTTCTCCCCCCTCTTCTCCCTGCATTATGTCCCTGCATTATTTTTCCTAATTCTGCGTGCTATAATGTAAATTTTGGCTCATACAGTGTGCTATAATGTGAATTTCGGCTCATTCTGCGTGCTATAATGTGAATTTCGGCTCATTCAGCGTGCTATAATGTGAATTTTGGCTCATTCTGCTTGCTATAATGTGAATTTCGGCTCATACAGTGTGCTACAATGTAAATGTCGGCTCATTCAGTGTGTTACAATGTGAATGTCGGCTCATTCAGTGTGCTACAATGTGAATGTCGGCTCATTCAGTGTGCTACAATGTGAATGTCGGCTCATTCAGTGTGCTACAATGTGAATTTCGGCTCATTCATTGTGCTACAATGTGAATTTCGGCTCATTCAGTGTGCTACAGTGTGAATTTCGGCTCATTCAGTGTGCTACAAGGTGAGTTTCGGCTCATTCAATGTGCTACAATGTGAATGTCGGCTCATTCAGTGTGCTACAATGTGAGTTTCGGCTCATTCAGTGTGCTACGATGTGAATTTCGGCACATTCAGTGTGCTACAATGTGAATTTCGGCTTATTCAGTGTGCTATGATGTGAATGTCGGCTCATTCAGTGTGCTACTATGTGAATTTCGGCTCATTCAGTGTGCTATAATGTGAATTTCGGCTCATTCATTGTGCTACAATGTGAATTTCGGCTCAGTCAGTGTGCTATAATGTGAATTTCGGCTCATTCAGTGTGCTACAAGGTGAATTTCGTCTCATTCAGTGTTCTTTAATGTGAATTTCGGCTCATTCATTGTGCTACAATGTGAATTTCGGCTCATTCAGTGTGCTACAATGTGAATTTCGGCTCATTCAGTGTGCTACAATGTGAATGTCGGCTCATTCAGTGTGCTATAATGTGAATGTCGGCTCATTCAGTGTGCTACGATGTGAATTTCGGCTCATTCAGTGTGCTACGATGTGAATGTCGGCTCATTCAGTGTGCTACAATGTGAGTTTCGGCTCATTCAGTGTGCTACGATATGAATTTCGGCTCATTCAGTGTGCTACAATGTGAATTTCGGCTTATTCAGTGTGCTATGATGTGAATGTCGGCTCATTCAGTGTGCTACAATGTGAATGTCGGCTCATTCAGTGTGCTATAATGTGAATGTCGGCTCATTCAGTGTGCTACGATGTGAATTTTGGCTCATTCAGTGTGCTACGATGTGAATGTCGGCTCATTCAGTGTGCTACGATGTGAATGTCGGCTCATTCAGTGTGCTACAATGTGAGTTTCGGCTCATTCAGTGTGCTACGATGTGAATTTCGGCTCATTCAGTGTGCTACATTGTGAATTTCGGCTTATTCAGTGTGCTATGATGTGAATGTCGGCTCATTCAGTGTGCTACAATGTGAATGTCGGCTCATTCAGTGTGCTATAATGTGAATGTCGGCTCATTCAGTGTGCTACGATGTGAATTTTGGCTCATTCAGTGTGCTACGATGTGAATGTCGGCTCATTCAGTGTGCTACGATGTGAATGTCGGCTCATTCAGTGTGCTACAATGTGAGTTTCGGCTCATTCAGTGTGCTACGATGTGAATTTCGGCTCATTCAGTGTGCTACAATGTGAATTTCGGCTTATTCAGTGTGCTATGATGTGAATGTCGGCTCATTCAGTGTGCTACTATGTGAATTTCGGCTCATTCAGTGTGCTATAATGTGAATTTCGGCTCACTCAGTGTGCTATAATGTGAATTTCGGCTCATTCAGTGTGCTATGATGTGAATTTCGACTCATTCAGTGTGCTATGATGTGAATTTCGGCTCATTCAGTGTGCTATAATGTGAATTTCGGCTCATTCACTGTGCTATAATGTGAATTTCGGCTCATTCAGTGTGCTATAATGTGAATTACGGCTCATTCAGTGTGCTATAATGTGAATTTCGGCTCATTCAGTGTGCTATAATGTGAATTACAGCTCATTCAGTGTGCTATAATGTGAATGTCGGCTCATTCAGTGTGCTACATGGTGAATTTCAGCTCATACAATGTGCTATAATGTGTGCTGTTGAAACAGTATTTGTCGGCAGATAAGAACCACTTGGCCCATCTAGTCTGCCCCTTTTTTTTTTTACATTATTTTTATCTCTAACCTTATGTGATCCTTATTTCTTTGTAAGAATATCCTTATGTCTATCCCATGCATATTTAAATTGCCCTACTGTCTTAGCCTCTACCACCTGATGGAAGGAATGGTGATTCTCCAGTCTGTATCACCAGTGCGCAGGGTTCTCTCCACTAACTGCCAACATTTTATTAGTAATGGCAACAATAGGAAATTTTAGAAGCAAACGGGAAGGGTATTACTAAGTGGGAGGGGCTATGATTAGGGGAGGAGTTATAATTCTTAAACCGCCCCCCCCTAAAAGTTAAGTCTAGATCCGCCACTGGCATCTTCGTCAGACGGGTGGTTTTGAAATGTTATCCTTTTCTTGGCAGCTCCAGTGGTGGTAGAAAATTAAGAAGGAGCTGTTGGCGGGTCACATTTTGCTTGACTTGACAATTGTCTCACCAGCAGGTCTTTGAACCCCTGCAGACTTGTGTCTGCCGGAAAAAGAGATACAACGTAGGCTTTACACCTAGGATCGAGCACGGTGGCCAAAATGTAGTGCTCTGATTTCAACGGATTGACCACCCGTGAATCCTGGTTAAGCGAATGAAGGGCTCCATCCACAAGTCCCACATGCCTAGCGGAATCGCTCTGTCTTAGCTCCTCCTTCAATGCCTCCAGCTTCTTCTGCAAAAGCCTGATGAGGGGAATGACCTGACTTAGGCTGGCAGTGTCTGAACTGACTTCACGTGTGGCAAGTTCAAAAGGTTGCAGAACCTTGCACAACATGGTAATCATTTTCCACTGCGCTTGAGTCAGTAGCATTCCCCTCATTTGCCTATATTGTAGGCAGATGTATAGTCTTGAATGGCCTTTTGCTGCTCCTCCATCCTCTGAATCATATAGAGGGTTGAATTCCACCTCGTTACCTACCACCTCTTGCTTCAGCTGATGGCAGGGCATGTTCATGAGTGTTTGCTGGCGCTCCATTCTTCAGCACGTGGTGGCTGAATGCCGAAAGTGGCCTGCAATTTTTTGTGCCACCAACAGCATCTCTTGCACGCCCCTGTCGCTTTTTTAAATATTCTGCACCACCATATTCAATGTATGTGCAAAACATGGGACGTGCTGGAATTTGCCCAGATGTAATGCACGCACAATATTGGTGGCGTTGTCCGATATCACAAATCCCCAGGAGAGTCCAATTGGGGTAAACCAGTCTGCGATGATGTTCCTGAGTTTCCTTAAGAGGTTATCAGCTGTGTACCTCTTATGGAAAGCGGTGATACAAAGCGTAGCCTGCCTAGGAACGAGTTGGCGTTTGCGAGCTGCTGCTACTGGTGCCACCGCTGTTCATGCTGCTGGAGGCAATATATCTGCCCAGTGGGCTGTCACAGTCATATAGTCCTTAGTTTGCCCTGCTCCACTTGTCCACATGTCCGTGGTTAAGTGAACAGTGGGTACAACTGCATTTTTTAGGACACTGAGGACACTTTTTCTGACTTCTGTGTACGTTCTCGGTATCGCCTGCCTAGAGAAGTGGAACCTAGATGGAATTTGGTACTGGGGACACACTACCTCAAGCAATTCACTTAGTCCCTGTGAACTAACGGTGGATACCGAATGCACGTCTAACACCAACATAGTTGTCAAGGCCTGAGTAATCCACTTTGCAAAAGGATGACTGCTGTGATATTTCATCTTCCTCGCAAAGGACTGTTGGACAGTAAATTGCTTACTGGTACAAGTGGTCTTCCGACTTCCCCACTGGTATGATGATCTACTCCCAGCAGCAACAACAGCAGCGCCAGCAGAAGTAGGCGTTACACTCAAGGATCCATTGGAGGAATCCTAGTTAGTAGAGAACTCATCAGACTTGCCAGTGACATGGCCTGCAGGACTTTTAGCGTTCCTGTCTAAGGAGGAAATTGACACTGAGGGATTTGGTGGTGTGGTTTGCAGGAGCTTGGGTACAAGAGGAAGAAGGTATTTTGTTGTCAGTGGACTGCTTCCGCTATCACCCAAAGTTTTTGAACTTGTCACTGACTTATGATGAATGCGCTGCAGGTGACGTATAAGGGAGGATGTTCCGAGGTGGTTAACGTCCTTACCCCTACTTATTACAGCTTGACAAAGGCAACACACGGCTTGACACCAGTTGTCCGCATTTCTGTTAAAATAATTCCACACCGAAGAGGTAAAGTTTTTTTGTATTTTGACCAGGCATGTCAATGGCCATATTCATCCCATGGACAACAGGAGTCTCCCCGGGTGCCTGACTTAAACAAACCACCTCACCATCAGAATCCTCCTCGTCAATTTCCTCCTCAGTGCCAGCAACACACATATACACATCCTGGTGTACTTCAACACTGACATCTTCAATCTGACTATCAGAAACTGGACTGCGGGTGCTCCTTCCAGCACTTGCAGGGGGCGTGCAAATGGTGGAAGGAGCCACCTCTTCCCGTCCAGTGTTGGGAAGGTCAGGCATCGCAACCGACACAATTGGACTCTCCTTGGGGATTTGTGATTTAGAAGAACGCACAGTTCTTTGCTGTGCTTTTGCCAGCTTAACTCTTTTCATTTTTCAAGCGGGAGGATGAGTGATTCCATCCTCATGTGAAGCTGAACCACTAGTCATGAGGAACATAAGAGAGGGCCTTAGCCGTTCCTTGCCACTCCATGTCGTAAATGGCATTTTGGCAAGTTTACGCTTCTCCTCAGACAATTTTAATTTAGATTTTTGTGTCATTTTTCTGAACCTTTGCTTTTTGGATGTTACATGCTCTCTACTATGACATTGGGCATCAGCCTTGGCAGATGACGTTGATGGCATTTCATCATCTCAGTCATGACTAGTGGTAGCTGTAACGGATGCAGCTGCAGCTGGCTCATGAGGAGTACTTTTTGCCAGCCTGTTTCTGGATTCAGTGCGTTAGTGTAAAGAGACAGGACAGAACTTGGTTATCACCTATACAGCATGCTGCCTGGATTCACAATAGAACTGGACATCACATATTATTGTGAAACATTATCCCCCTGTTATATGTGTTTGTGCTTATCAGGGAATAATATGTCTAGCCTGATATTTTGTACAGAATGCATATGAAGATGTATATATATATGAATGTATTGGTTGTTGTATTATAGTTTGTAAAATAATGTGTGTGTCCCCTCCCCCCCATGTGACTGCTTTGATAACCTGTTTGTTTGCTGTTGGAGATACAGCCAGTCTCAGATGTCAGTCCATGCACCCCCCTCATTCTTCCCCAGACAATGGATTCCAGGCCACACAATCAGATTAATTAAGGTTCATTTAATTAACATTTATTGTGTGCTAGAGGACATGCCTGGGCATGTTGAAGTAGGTCTGTCTGAGGGTGTTCTGTGGTCAGCCCCTTTAATGTAACCCACCCAATACAGAGCCAGAAGGTGTCGCCTTATGGTAGGACATAGAAAGGTTTGAGGATAACAGAGGCTTTTGAAACAGAGGGTGCATGGAAGTTCCTGGCCTGAGAGGAGTGATGTGTTTGGCTTCTGAAAGCTACTGGTAAGATAGTGCTGCCAGTGTGCTGAGGCCTAGAAGCATTGTTGGAATCCACTGGTTTCAAGAGACTACTGGACGTGCACCGAGGGTGAGATCTACACAGAAGGACAGAGAGAGTGGATGTACCTCTGTAGTGGAGACACTGACTAGGCATTGCGGTGCCGTCAGTGGCAAAGGGCACTGTGTGAGCTGGTATCCCAGACTTGGGGACTCAGAACCACTGCTGGCATGTGACATCAGGAGACTGTAATTCTAAACTACTGTGGGGACTTAGTAAGTAAGATACCATCCTGGCATGTAATAGTTACTGTTTTGTGTACTGCGTGTGTATTTTTACAATAAAGGGCATTTGCCACTTTACTAAACTGTTTACCTGAGTGATCTGAGAATCCGTATCCTCACAATTGGTAGCAAGCAGTGGGGTCACTCAGTCCCAGTTTACCCTGGGTTAGGTTGCGAGAGGTGTCAGCGGAAGGCACCTAAGAGCCTTGTAAACAGTTTGGCACACAGTAGCCAGGTATCTTGCTGAAAAGTTGTTAGTACGTTTGGAAAGTCAGCAGCATGGAGGCAGAAACAGAAATGTATATAAACCTCAACAAGAGATTCCTGCATATGGTCTGTCGAGCACGAGGTATTAAGGTGACCGCAACAGATGGAAAGGAATCCCTAATTGTGAAATTGCTGAAATGGGATCAAGAACACCCTTGTGATGAGGAGGACTCTGAGGAGTCAGATGAGGAGGAACAAGTGACGGAGTGGTTGAGACCTACAGCCGGGACATTCGATGCCAGTAACCGCAGGGAGAGCGGAGGATCGGAGGTGGTATCCCGAGGGTTAGTACAACCCCGTCTGAAAGCCCTTGGAGAGGGGAAGGTTGGAGAAAAGTTTGAAAAGACACCGGAGGTATTACACGCCCGTCTAGAAGCACTGGGAGATGGCGCGACACCCGAGGATCGGATGCGGGTAATAAAGGAGGTGCTGGAATTACCAGACAACAGTCCTACAGTGCGGACTCTTGCACCAGCAGCCACCGTTCTACAGACTGCCCTGTCCCATCAGGATGTGCCCCTGAGAAGTTGTCAGCGACGCAACCTGGCGCCTGAAGTTTCATACAGAGGAGATTTGCCAAACCAGCGACTGGGTCAGAGGATGGAGAGCTCGAGCAGTCGGCTGATGGAATCCACTCTAAGGTGGCATGAACAGACCAGGGAGCAAGGTGTGTTGGATCACTCCAGGAGGCAGTTATCCCCAGAAAGGCGTACATGGAGTCTGGACCATACTGTGCGGGTAAGTGCAGTGAATGCTACCCTGTGCTATTCTATGCAAGAAATATCCGAGGAACAGCTGAGTTATAGCATTCCTTTACAAAGTACTAACCAGTCAGCTAAGGTGCCTGTGGTGGGAGGGCTCGATACCCCACACACAGAGGACAAGACACAGAGTGAGGATCTGCTTGATATAACTACAGACCAAGCAGAGGTGCTGCTACCCAGCTTTCCCTTTTCAGAGGTGGAAAATGAAGAAATGGTGAATGAATGCCAGTTCCAAGAAGATGTTGGTGTCAAGGGCACCAAGGAGCTGATAAGGGCCGAGGACTCACTGCTGCAGGTGAGGTCTAGTCTGCCAGTGGCACCTGAACCAGCTGCCCAGTTTACTATGCTAGTGGAGGCCCAGAAATTATCAATTGAGGGCGTAGAAGACATTTCAGACCCAAGGGAGGGGGTAGAGGCTTTTGAGGGGGGAGAACATGGAGAAGAATTACAGATACTCACTGCTCCCCTGCAGCCAAATTCATCCCAGTGGTTAAGTACAGAAGAAGGGCCCCAGCCACTGACTATCCCTGCCAGGTTTCCTGATGCAAGGCTGGTGATGCAGATTGTGCTACCCTGTGATACCTCAGAAGTAGAGGGAGTAACGTCACTCAAAATGGGGGAGGGGGAGGCAAACCACTGTCCAGATGCACCAGAGGTGATGGAGGTGGACTTCCCAGGGAATATAGCGTTGGGGAGGGAGAGTGAGGACCCCAGAGACCAGATCTTGTTGATGCAGATTACTCTCCCCTCTGATGCACCAAAGATAAAGGGAGTATTGTCACCCAAAAAGGAGGGTGGCGAGGGAAGCACCTCTGATGATAGGGGTTACCCACCACCAATCAGGCTGTTTAAACACAGTGCCTGGGATACTGGAGGGGGTCTTAAAAACTGTGAACTGCTGAGCCCAGACCCTCCACCGCCAGATGGAAATGTAAGCCCACACTTGTTTGACCCAGGCGGTCCAGATGTGATGTCTGCCCATCCCAAATGGGTTACTCTTGTCACTGAATCGCAGCGGCTGGAAAAAGTAGGGGAGGTATGTAACGGATGCAGCTGCAGCTGGCTCTTGAGGAGTACTTTTTGCCAGCCTGTTTCTGGATTCAGTGCGTTAGTGTAAAGAGACAGGACAGAACTTGGTTATCACCTATACAGCATGCTGCCTGGATTCACAATAGAACTGGACATCACATATTATTGTGAAACATTATCCCCCTGTTATATGTGTTTGTGCTTATCAGGGAATAATATGTCTAGCCTGATATTTTGTACAGAATGCATATGAAGATGTATATATATATGAATGTATTGGTTGTTGTATTATAGTTTGTAAAATAATGTGTGTGTCCCCTCCCCCCCATGTGACTGCTTTGATAACCTGTTTGTTTGCTGTTGGAGATACAGCCAGTCTCAGATGTCAGTCCATGCACCCCCCTCATTCTTCCCCAGACAATGGATTCCAGGCCACACAATCAGATTAATTAAGGTTCATTTAATTAACATTTATTGTGTGCTAGAGGACATGCCTGGGCATGTTGAAGTAGGTCTGTCTGAGGGTGTTCTGTGGTAAGCCCCTTTAATGTAACCCACCCAATACAGAGCCAGAAGGTGTCGCCTTATGGTAGGACATAGAAAGGTTTGAGGATAACAGAGGCTTTTGAAACAGAGGGTGCATGGAAGTTCCTGGCCTGAGAGGAGTGATGAGTTTGACTTCTGAAAGCTACTGGTAAGATAGTGCTGCCAGTGTGCTGAGGCCTAGAAGCATTGTTGGAATCCACTGGTTTCAAGAGACTACTGGACGTGCACCGAGGGTGAGATCTACACAGAAGGACAGAGAGAGTGGATGTACCTCTGGAGTGGAGACACTGACTAGGCATTGCGGTACCGTCAGTGGCAAAGGGCACTGTGTGAGCTGGTATCCCAGACTTGGGGACTCAGAACCACTGCTGGCATGTGACATCAGGAGACTGTAATTCTAAACTACTGTGGGGACTTAGTAAGTAAGATACCATCCTGGCATGTAATAGTTACTGTTTTGTGTACTGCGTGTGTATTTTTACAATAAAGGGCATTTGCCACTTTACTAAACTGTTTACCTGAGTGATCTGAGAATCCGTATCCTCACAGTAGCATCTTCAGCACTAGGTGGAAGTGGATCTTGATCTTTCCCTATTTTACCCTCAAAATTTTTGTTCTCCATTTTTTAATGTGTGGAATTATATGCCAGTAATATATCTGGAATTAGACGGCAGTAATGTCTGGAATTAGATACCACTAGATAGATACCAGACACCACTGTGACTGGAATGATGATGACCTATGCACAGTGACATGACACCACCACAGCACCCTACAGCAGCAAGATGCAGCACAAGGCACTGGACTAGTATTAGTAATGTAGTATTACTGAGCACAACAAGACACTGAGCACTGATGATACTGAGCACTGATGATACTGAACACTGATGATACTGAGGACTTATACTGGGCACTGATGATACTGAGCACTGATGATACTGAGCTCTGATGATACTGAGCACTGATAATACCGAGCACTGATACTGAGCACTGGTGACACTGAGCACTGATGACACTAAGCACTGATGATACTGAACACTGATGATACTGAGCACTGATACTGAGCACTGATGATACTGAGCACTGATACTGAGCACTGATGACACTGAGCACTGATGATACTGAGGACTGATGCTGGGCACTGATGATAATGATCACTGATTATACTGAGCACTGATGATACTGAGCACTGATGATACAGAGCGCTGATGATACAGAGCGCTGATGATACAGAGCATTGATGATACAGAGCGCTGATTATACAGAGCGCTGATGATATTGAGCACTGATGATACTGAGCGCTGATGACATCGAGCACTGATGATACTGAGCACTGATGACACTGAGCACTGATGATACTGAGCACTGATTATACTGAGAGCTAATGATACTGAGCAGTGATGATACTGAGCACTGATGATACTGAGGACTTATACTGTGCACTGATGACACTGATCACTGATGATACTGAGGACTGATGCTGGGCACTGATGATAATTATCACTGATTATACTGAGCACTGATGATACTGAGCACTGATGATACTGAGCACTGATACTGTGCACTGATGACACTGATCACTGATGATACTGAGAACTGATGCTGGGCACTGATGATAATTATCACTGATGATACTGAGCACTGATGATACTGAGCACTGATGATACAGAGCGCTGATGATACAGAGCACTGATTATACAGAGCGCTGATTATATTGAGCACTGATGATACTGAGCGCTGATGACATTGAGCACGGATGATTCTGAGCACTGATGATACAGAGCACTGATGATACAGAGCACTGATGATACTGAGCACTGATGATACTGAGCACTGATTATACTGAGCGCTAATGATACTGAGCAGTGATGATACTGAGCACTGATGATACTGAGGACTTATACTGGGCACTGATGATACTGAGCACTGATGATACTGAGCACTGATACTGAGCACTGATGACACTGAGCACTGATGATACTGAGGACTGATGCTGGGCACTGATGATAATGAGCACTGATTATACTGAGCACTGATGATACTGAGCACTGATGATACTGAGGACTGATGCTGGGCACTGATGATAATGAGCACTGATTATACTGAGCGCTGATGATACAGAGCACTGATGATACAGAGCGCTGATTATACAGAGCGCTGATGATATTGTGCACTGATGATACTGAGCGCTGATGGCATTGAGCACTGATGATACTGAGCACTGATGATAATGAGCACTGATGATAATGAGCACTGATGATACTGAGCACTGATTATACTGAGCGCTAATTATACTGAGCACTGATGATACTGAGCACTGATGATACTGAGGACTTATACTGGGCACTGATGATACTGAGCACTGATGATACTGAGAACTGATACTGAGCACTGATGACACTGAGCACTGATGATACTGAGGAATGATGCTGGGCACTGATGATAATGAGCACTGATGATACTGAGCACTGATGATACTGAGCGCTGATGATACAGAGCACTGATGATACTGGGCACTGATGATACTGAGCACTGAGGATACTGAGCACTGATACTGAGCACTGATGACACTGAGCACTGATGATACTGAGGACTGATGATACTGAGCACAGATGATAATGAGCACTGATGATACTGAGCACTGATTATACTGAGCGCTAATGATACTGAGCACTGATGATACTGATGCTGGGCACTGATGATAATGATCACTGATTATACTGAGCACTGATGATACTGAGCACTGATGATACTGAGCGCTGATGATACTGGGCACTGATGATACTGAGCGCTGATGATACAGAGCGCTGATTATACAGAGCGCTGATGATATTGAGCACTGATGATACTGAGCACTGATGATACTGAGCACTGATACTGAGCACTGATGATACTGAGGACTGATGCTGGGCACTGATGATAATGATCACTGATTATACTGAGCACTGATGATACTGAGCACTGATGATACAGAGCACTGATGATACTGAGCACTGATGATACTGAGCACTGATGATACTGAGCACAGATGATAATGAGCTCTGATTATACTGAGCGCTAATGATACTGAGCACTGATGATACTGAGGACTGATGCTGGGCACTGATGATAATGATCACTGATTATACTGAGCACTGATGATGCTGAGCACTGATGATACAGAGCACTGATGATACTGGGCACTGATGATACTGAGCACTGAGGATACTGAGCACTGATACTGAGCACTGATAACACTGAGCACTGATGATACTGAGGACTGATGATACTGAGCACAGATGATAATGAGCACTGATGATACTGAGCACTGATTATACTGAGCGCTAATGATACTGAGCACTGATGATACTGAGGACTGATGCTGGGCACTGATGATAATGATCACTGATGATACTGAGCACTGATGATACTGAGCACTGATGATACAGAGCACTGATGATACTGGGCACTGATGATACTGAGCACTGATGATACTGAGCACTGATGATACTGAGCACTGATACTGAGCACTGATGACACTGAGCACTGATGATACTGAGGACTGATGCTGGGCACTGATGATAATGAGCACTGATGATAATGAGCACTGATTGTACTGAACACTGATGATACAGAGCACTGATGATACTGAGCACTGATGATACAGAGCACTGATGGTACAGAGCACTGATGATACAGAGCGCTGATGATACTGAGCGCTGATGATACTGAGCGCTGATGATACTGAGCACTGATGATACTGAGCACTGATGATACTGAGCACTGATGATACAGAGCACTGATGATACTGAGCGCTGATGATACTGAGCGCTGATTATACTGAGCGCTGATTATACTGAGCGCTGATGATACTGAGCACTGATGATACAGAGCACTGATGATACTGAGCACTGACACTGAGCAGTGATGATACTGAGCACTGATACTGGGCACTGATACTGGGCACTGATGATACTGAGCACTGATGATAATGAGCACTGATGATAATGAGCACTGCTGATACTGGGCACTGATTATACTGAGCACTGATGATACTGAACACTGATTATACTGAGCACTGATGATACTGAGCACTGATGATACTGAGCACTGACACTGAGCAGTGATGATACTGAGCACTGATACTGGGCACTGATGATACTGGGCACTGATGATACTGAGCACTGATGATAATGAGCACTGATGATAATGAGCACTGATGATACTGGGCACTGATTATACTGAGCACTGATGATACTGAGCACTGATGATACTGGGCACTGATGATACTGGGCACTGATGATACTGAGCACTGATGATACTGAGCACTGATTATACTGAGCGCTGATGATACTGAGCACTGATGATACAGAGCACTGATGATACTGAGCACTGACACTGAGCAGTGATGATACTGAGCACTGATACTGGGCACTGATACTGGGCACTGATACTGGGCACTGATGATACTGAGCACTGATGATAATGAGCACTGATGATAATGAGCACTGATTATACTGAGCACTGATGATACTGAGCACTGATGATACTGAGCACTGATGATACTGAGCACTGACACTGAGCAGTGATGATACTGAGCACAGATACTGGGCACTGATTATACTGAGCACTGATACTGAGCACTGATGATACTACCGAGTACTGACACTTAGCAGCACAATGCAGCAGAAGACACCGTACTAGTATTACTGAGAAGCACAAAATCACTCTGGAATTGTCACCCCCCAGATACCACTGTGACTGGAATGATGATGAATGATGCACAGTCACAGGACACTACTACCACAGCACCCTACAGCAGCAAGATGCAGCACAAGAGAGACACTGTACTAGTATTACTGGCCAGCAATAAGCACTGATACTGAGCACTGATACTGAGCACTGATATTGATATTTGCCACAGAGGACGTGGCTACGTTCTCTCTCTGTACCCTCTACAATGCCCAAGTGAAAGTAATGGTGATGCGCGGCTCTTTATATGGAATCCGAATCCTGCAACAATCTGACAGCGGGATGATGACGTTTTGCCTCATTTGGGTTTTCTGAGTCAGGCGGGAACAACCGAGCCTGCCTCGGACCCGTGTAAACCACGTGGAGTTTGGGGGGGGGGTTTGGTTCTCGGAGAACCGAAGCCGCTCATCTCTACTTACACCGGCTCTGTGCCGGCCAGAGGCCTGTATGAGGAACAGTCTTATGGATCGGTCTTTAGTCATAGCTTACACCAGTGACCGGCAGCCTGAGTCGGGCGACCTCCCTGGTGGCCCTATATCTTTCTACAGGGCGGCACATTACTCTTAGTCTCAGCATAATGTTAAATGAATGCATTTAATAAAAGAAATACACACTGACCTGTACTAATGTATCATCAGGCCTCTTAAACAAGTGTTACAAGCTATAACAAATGTATATGGCAGCAAAGTAGGAAGGAGTTAGGGGCTACAAGTGGAACAAGTTCCTATCTGCTCCTTTCAGTTATGGGGCAGTTGTCTGAGTTTAGAAATACATGAAGTTAGGAAATTTTTAAAAGAACAATTAAACCAACAGTTGAACAAATATTTAAAAACATTGGAAATCAGGTAATTTCACCATTTAACTTACATTTTCCTTATGCACTTACCTAATTAGCTATACTTTTATCTTTAAAAACCCCATGTACCACAAACTGTTTTTCCTAATAGCACTTCATGGTATCCTCTATAAAGTGACATCGTCCTTCACTATTCCTGTTATTCATTTCTCCGTACACATTGCTGCCTCATTAACCCACTCCCCTATTATTAACACTCATGAGCCTTTAACCTATCCATGTACACTAACTGTCACATCCTCAACCTGTCACCATAACAAACTATCACACACCTCCCCCAACTATACCTATCTCTCTCTTCTTCTGCTTCTACTAGCTGGTGACATATCCCCAAATCCAGGTCCCATCCACATACCACGCTCACATTCAGCTGATTCACAATGGAATTTAAATCCAACAAACCTTATCTCCCATCTACCTCCAAGTCACTAAAATGTGCTTTATGGAATGCACGCTCTGTTTGCAACAAATTGCCACCTATTCATGACCTTTTCATAGCAAAAAAAATCTATATGCTAGCTATAACAGAAACATGGCTCACACAATCAGACACTGCCTCCCCTGCAGCACTGTCACATGGTGGCCTCCACTTCACACACCCCCAGGCCTGGTATACTTTAAAGGAGGTGGGGTTGGAATATTACTGTCCAAATCTTACACACACACACACCATTTTACCACCTGTTCCCTCACTCGCATTTACATAATTTGAAGCACACTCTATTAGGATTTTCACCCCTTTCTCTCTGCATGTTGCAGCTATCTATCGCCCACATGGGGAGCCCTAAATGTTTCTGGAAGATTTTTCTGCTTGGCTCCCTTACTTTCTATCCTCTGACACCTCCACCATCATTATGGGCGATTTCAATATCTCTATTGACAGTCCTCAATCTCCATATGCCTCTAAACTACTCTCGCTAACCTCCTCTCTTGGCCTCTCCCAATGGACTGACTCCCCTACTCATCAGGAGGGCCACTGCTTTGATCTTGTATTCACTAGACTTTGCTCTGTTTCTGAACTCACTAACACTCCATTTCCTCTCTCAGATCACAACCTTATCAACTGCATGGTCTCCTCCATTACTTCAAATGCCCCTGAAGTCTACCAAGCTGCATCTAACACTCAGAAATATTAATGCTATTCATTTTTAACAGTTATCTACCTCACTGCAACCACTGCTCTCAGCAATTTCTACATTCACCTCTCCTGAGACTGCTGTATCACACCTTAACCAAACTCTAGAAACAGCATTTGAAATGGCTCCAGCTACCCATTACACGTACACTTAGATGTCAACTGTGGCACTCTAAATACACTAGACACCTACAAAAACTCTCACGTAAAGTGGAACACCAGTGGTGTAAATCTCGTATTTCAAGTGACTTTCACATATAAGCCCATGTACCACTCTTATCGTAATGCTCTGGACACTGGCAAACAAACATATTTTCAATCTCTCATCTCTGCTCAAGCCTCTAACTCAGTGTTTTTCAACCACTGTGCCGTGGCACACTAGTGTGCCCTGAGCAGTCTCCAGGTGTGCCACCATAGAAGCACAGACAGGCCCGTCAGTGTGTTGCCGCTACTGAGGCCCTGGAACAATCAATGCCGGTGGATTTCGTGGTTGCAGAGATAGTTCTAATTATGGGCCCGGGCAGTGTTGGCTCTTTTGACTTTCTCAGATGTGGCTCAGGCGTTACCTATGGAGAAGCTGCGACATGACATCCTAGGACACGGAACTGTACCATGCACCGCCATTATATGTGAGTGTGCCTTGGCAATATTTAAATATTTTTCAGTGTGCCGCGAGTTGTAAAAGGTTGAAAATCTCTGCTCTAACCCCAAGCGACTTTTTAATATATTTAAATCACTTCTTGTCCCTCCCTCACCCAATCAACCAGCCACTGTCAGTGCGCAAGATATTGCTTCCTATTTCAAGGACAAGATTGATAAGATCCGAAATGAGTTAGTATGCTCTTCCACAGCAAGTGACCTGCTCAGTTCTCTACCTGAACCCTCTAACACAGTGGTTCCCAAACTGTGTGCCGTGGCACCCTGGGGTGCCGCGGGACACTTGCAGGGGTGCCTCGGGTTGGTGGACCAGGAACAATTCAAAAATTTTATTATCCATGTAATAGGAAAAACTAGTACTTGTGGCTGTCAGTCATAAAATATGTGTACAAACAGAAGCAAATCTTGTCCGTCACCACATAACTGAACCCAAGTATGACATATAAACATAATTTACTTAATTTCATATTTTTTATAAATTTCCCAATTAGAAACTTTTGGCCTAGGGGTGCCGTGATTAAAATTCTGATACTCTAGGGCACCGTGATTCAAAAAAGTTTGGGAACCACTGCTCTAACACCTTCTCTTCATTTACCTACTCTATTACCTCTCCCCTTAACTCTATACCCTCACAAATTAGTAAAGCTCTGTCTACTGTGCTCATCCCAACCTTAACAAAAATCTGTAATCTCTCTCCTTCTTTACTTGTATCTTTCCTTCCCTGTACAAGCATTCCGCCATTACTCCCATTCTAAAAAAAACAAAACTCTGACCCTAACTCTCTCTCAAACCATCTCTCTGCTCCCATGCCCCTCCAAGCTACTTGAGAGACTTGCCTACACTCGCCTCACACACTTTCTTAACTCACACAGCCTACTGGACCAACTTCAGTCAGGATTTCGTGTCCAACACTCCACAGAGACAGCACTGACTAACGTAGTGAATGATTTGGTCACTGCTAAATCTAAAGGTCATTACTCTATACTTATTCTCCTTGATCTCTCTGCTGCTTTTAACACTGATGACCATTCTCTTCTCATACAAACACTACAATCCCTAGGTATTCAGGACACGGCCCTTTCTTGGTTCTCATCCTACCTATCTAATCGCTCCTTCAGTGTTTGTTTCTCTGATTCCACCTCTCCTTCGCTACCTCTCTCAGGTGGAGTACCGCAAGGTTCAGTCTTATGTCCTCTGCTTTTCTCTATCTATACCATAGGTGCCGATTCCGTGGGTGCTCGTGGGTCCAAGCACCCATGGACAATTAGGAGCACCCACGTAACCACTGCCCCAGTACAGGTACTGCTAGCTAGCCACCACAGACCCCACAGCTCCCACAGTGAATTCAATTTCAGACACGCTGGGGGCTGCAAAAGCGCTTCCGTACATTGCAATGTAAAAAAAAAACAACCAAAAATGGCTGCCACCAAGGCAGAGACAGACGCTAGAGGTCACATTTGACCTCTAGAGTCTGTCTCCCCGGCGGCGTTTATTTTAAGAGTTTTTTGTACACTGCACTGTACGGAAGCGCTTCGGCAGCCCCCAGCACATCTCAATCAACTGCAGGGCCTGCTGCGGCAGCGGTGGCCAGGGCCGGATTATGGTCTGTGGGGGCCCCATCAATAAATGTTTCAAAGTTATTATAAAATGTTTTATATATATATAAGTTATATATAAGTTATACCCCCACCTTCCCCCTTTAAACTGTCCTGAGGTTATTGCTGGAGAGCGGGGGGAGTTGTGGGAGTGCACTGGCAACGCAAATGAAACCACTAGCAACACACTGGAGACCCCTGACAATGTGCTTGAAACCTCTGACAATGGTGATAGAGTCTGTTACCTACCTTTCAACATTAGCTATGTACTAATACCGGTTAGCCGTAGTGGCCGCTAAACCACGTGCACGTGCTACGCACTTCATACGCTATTTGCGTAGGAAGACCTCACATGTGGTATGCAAGTAACGTACACACGCTACGCTGGGTGTATGGAATACACACAGCGAGCGTACACACGGACAGTAACCTCTATAACTTTAAACACAGAATATGTTCACACTGTAAACCTTAGTATTGAGATACTGCAATGATATACCACTGGTTAACCTGGATATATAAGCAAGCTGTTTGAGTAATTGAGATACACAGAAACCCTTTGTACTAGCTAGAAAAACAGAGACACCCTGCTGAGGTTCCAACACCTTTACTAACGAGATTTAGCTATGTAAAAAAGGAAAAATACAGTTACAAGTTTATACACTACAGCTCTAACATGAAACACCTAAACAGGATAACTGGACATAAATATACAATAGCGTCTTAATCCTAAACAATAACAGTGGGAGAGAGAGAATGGCACATACAGAGATTAAGTTGGTCACAGAGAAAACTTACACACTGGGGAATGATCGCTGCGCAGCCCTGGATACCAGCTCCCTGGTTAGTCAATGATGAAAACCTTTTGTGGGGAGTAGACTGAGCTGCTCCAGGCTGGCTTGTTCTTATATACACAACATACAGTACACTACAAAGGGCCCCACCATCTCATTGTTCATTGGACACAGGAATCTGTCTTCACATTACAACAAAAGGTCATAGGTTGGTTCGAACAGGTGGGCTGTGACTATTTCAGACTGCTCAGGTGGGAGGGAATCTCAGGATTCCCACCACATGTGTAATTAAACTGCAAATACAGTAAATGTCCATAAACTTCTTTTAAACATAACTATACGCTTGAGCGACCGATCTCTTCCTAACCAACCCCGGGATGTTTCTAATAAAATACTCTTCGGTTAGGTACCAGACACCACTGTTCAACCTTTGTCAGACCCTTCGTATCATGCAAAGAGGAATTCCTTTGTTCATGAACCAGTTACACGAAACATACTTACAGTTATTATTAAAGGGACCATAACTTATAAAATACACTATTTGGATTAACTATGTAACGATCGAGTCGCCCGCCAGACGCACACAAACTCTACCGTAAATGCGCATTCCACGCGCCAATGTGCACGGCCGTAGAAGCTCCCTTACCCAACTGCGAATATGCGCACGCACGGAAGAGAATGTGCACGTGCAGTGGGCAAGCACATGGGGTTAATACAAGGCATCATAGGTCGCTATATTTTTCGACTTTGACAGTGGGCAGGCAATTTCAAGCAATTAGAAGCCTTACTGTGTGGCATCATTTGTAAGGGGCATTATTGTGTTTGGGGCATAAAATGGTGTCAGGGTCATAACTGTGAGTGACATAATATGTAATTAACGTTATAGTGTGTGGCATAACGAATAATTGGTGTTATGGTGTGTAGCATAACGTGTAATAGACATTACGGTGTGTGGCATATTGCGGAATGGGCATTATGGTTGTTGCAGAATGTATAATGGGCATTACGGTGTGTGGCATAATGTGTAATGGACATCAGTCACTGCAGCGGCCGCCAGTTCATTCCCACTGCCGCCTCCCTCCAAGCATCCACCAGCAACGACATAAATCAGCACCTATGATCTATACCTCATCTCTTGGGAAACTAATCAGCTCTTTCGGATTTCAGCACCATCTATACGCAGATGATACTCAGATCTACCTATCCTCCCTAGATTTATCACCATCTGTATTAGCCCGTGTCACTGAATGCCTCTCTGCTGTTTCATCTTGGATGACATCTCGCCACCTCAATTAATAATTCCAAAACAGAATTAATTATATTTCCATCGGCCAATAGTAGTTACCAACCTGATATCTCTATCACTGTTGATAACTCGGCAATCACCCCTACCCCACAAGCTCGCTGCCTAGGTGTCACCCTGACTCTGATCTGTCATTTATCCCCACATTCATTCTGTCTCACAGTCATGTTACCTACATCTAAGAAACATATCCAAAATATCTTACACAAGACACAGCTAACACTCTAATCCACGCTCTCATTATCTCCCGCTTTGATTATTGTAATAGTCTCCTGACCGGTCTTCCCAAACATAGACTCTCACCACTACAATCCATTTTGACTGCAACTGCGAGGCTAATCTTCCTCGCTAGACGTTCTTTGTCTGCAGATCTGCTCTGTCAGTCCCTCCATTGGTTACCGGTATTCTACCGTATTCAATATATAATACTTTTGCTGACATACAAGGCCATTAACCAAACTGCACCATCATATATCTCCTGACTCATCTCAAAATATCTCCCTACCCGACCTTTCCGCTCTGCACAAGATCTATGTCTCTCATCCACATGTATTACTTGTTCACAATCAAAATTACAGGACTTTATCCGGGCTTCACCCACTCTGTGGAATGCCCTCCCACGCACAATAAGACTCACCTCTAGTCTCCAAACCTTTAAACGTTCCCTGAAAACTCAGCTCTTCAGAGAAGCCTACCACATTCCAGACCCACCAACATAACCTTCAATGCTTCCCTATCCAGTTACATCCTCTCTGTACAGTCCACATAACATCACATATCTTGTCTTTCTTTGTAGGGTGATCATATCATACAACCCATTAAGAACCCAGCAATCTGGTGACCATTATGCATCTATCCTTGTGTATCCATGCCTATTATTGAGTGTAAGCTTGTGAGCAGGGCCCTCCTACCTCTATGTCTGTCTGTTTAAACCCAGTTTTTGTTCTATAACTGTTGTTCTAATTGTAAAGTGCTACAGAATATGCTGCGCTATATAAGAAACTGTTAATAATCATAATAATAATATCTACTATTACCTGTCACTCTGTTATGTATGTGATGCTGCAGTGAAGTCACAGACAAATCATTTGTTTCAAGGTAAGCGGGACTCTGCCCAGTTCCAGATGAACAATGTGAGACCCTTTTCCTTGTGGACAGTGCACCACAGACAGCGAGTGTGACGGCACCAAGAAATGTTTTACCCCATATTGGACACCGACATGCACGGAGCCCCTGTAAGTGATTACTGGCCTCTACTCCTATACTGCGCTATTTCCAGGGTGGGCGATACAAGGCTTATTATCACCATTTATAGAATTGCTGCTTGGATTTTTCTATGAAGGAAATGAAAGAGGTTTATATGGAACCGTTGTGTCCTTCCTCAATGTGGATGTCATAGTAATTACTGATTACCCTTTTACACCTAGCTTTTGTCCCGGGTTATTGCCGGGTCTACCCAGGTCACAGCTTGATGTAAAAGGGTCCATGAAAAATAACCCAGGCTGAGTGACCAGGGAATATGATCCGGGAAGCTACCAGTGTTGGACACAGGTAATAATGCAGTGTAAACAGCTGGACCCGGGTTACGCCATTATAACAGGGGGAGTGCTACCTAGCCACCCTAATAAGCCACCATGGAGCAATGCTTTCCACCAAGCTGCAACTCAGTTGTTGGAAGGATCAAGAAAGTTATGAGGCAGAGTAGGGATAGGGCCGACTCTTCCATTAGGCAGCTGCCCAGTGCTCCGGGATCTGGGTGGGAGGGGGGGGGGGGGTGAGAGGCAATGGGTCAGCCTATCACAAAGTTAAGGATGTCTCTGCAAAAAACAACTTTGTACTTAATGTAAGTGGTGGGTGCAGAACTTATAAGTCACACTTTCATCTGAAGGGCTGGTAAGTGGGAATTGGTGGTGGATGGGGACAGTAGGCCTATGGTGCTGGTAAAACTTGCACCGACCCGTGGTAGGGATCACAGACCGGAAAGAGGAAGGTGGGCGCTCTTCCAGGCAGTGTATAGCTTCCACCTGATGTGCTACAGTAGCTAACCCTATCACTCTACACAGTGACATAAGCAAACCGTCCTCCTATTACCCACTATCCCCTGCAGCAACCCTGGCTGCTTATATATCCTCACATGTAGGTATGTGGCAACTTTATACTTTGTTCTACATAAGAAACGTGTATAAATATAATATATCTCTATGTCAGTGACTCCCAGCTCCTCTCCTCACACCAATAACAGCTCACGTACTACAGATCCCATCACTATCACCAGTGATGTCATCACCACCTCCTGAGGAGCTTATCAAATGTGCCAGTCAGTAACTAGCACACCCTTTATGGGCCTAGGAGATGTGGAAAACATGCACTGTTTTCCCCTTTTTCATCGCCTGAATTATCCCAGGATTTCTGGCGGTGTAAAAGGATCCTTCTCCAAAACCCCAGGTCCATTTTTCTGGGAATCCATGCCAGCTGCGCTCAGGGTTGGACACGGGTAAGACCCGGGGTAGGAGGCGGGGTAAATGGGTAAGCCGGTCATCCAACTCGGTCCCTATTTACAGCATGGCAGACCTCCTGAACACAGTGTCCGGGGGGGCGGTCAGGAGGCTGGGGATCACGGCTAGTATTACCACCTCATCCCTATCATTCTGGACACATATTAATTACACAGGTTCTGCGGCTGATTAAAACCAGGTAAAATGGAGTCTTGAAGTCAGCCAGCCACAGAACCTGTGTAATTGATATGTGTCCGGAATTGAAGGGATGAGGTGGTAACCATAGCCACGGCGCACGCTGTCTATGCAGTACGCAGCTCTGGATCGGGTGCCCGGCAGGGCCAGAAGCTGGGGGCAGCCCAGAAGCTTCCAGATTGTGAGCTTGCCCCTAGCGTGACACAATGGAGTCCTGATCTGCCAGGTTTCACGGTGCTTGGAGATGACGTCATCTCAAAGCGCCGTGTGCAGTGTGAACGGTGCCGATGCGGTGTATTCCTGGCACTACGGTGTAAAAGGGAGAGTCCAGGGGTCTGACCCGCATTGGAACCGTGTTCCAAATCCTGTGTCAGACCCAGGATTTTGGTGTAAAAGTGGAATTGGTGTGTCTCAGGGACTAACGCTGAAAGGCAATGTTCTGTCAGACATTCCCAACCTCAGTCCTCAAGGCACACTAACAGGGCAGGATTTAGTGATATCCAGGCTTCAGCACAGATAGTTACATCAAAATAACGTAGGTAATAATTAAGTCACCTGTGGTCAAGCATGGATATCACTAAAACAGTTAGTGTTCCTTGAGGACTGATATTGGGAATGCCTGGTCTACATGATTACATGATAAACATATACACCATACACCAGTGCCGGATTTAGGGGGGGGGGCTCAGGGGGTAAGTACCCCAGGCTTCACTCTCTAATGGGGCCCTCATTGATCGGTGCTGCTATGTAGGGATGATTCTACTTTTCTTCTACATGCTTCACCACCAACAGCAGACTCCCAGCAGCAGCGGAGCCTGGCGAAAAGTGGAATCATCCCAATGCCTTGCCTGCACCTATGTCTACAGCCGCGGTGGGATGCGGCGCTGCATGCTCCACCTGCTACTTGTCCAGCGCCAGAGACTACGTGAAGATGCCGGCGTGTATATATACACACACACATACATACACCCACATACATGTATATACACACATATACAGACTTGGAGTGCAACCTATCATCTTTATGCATTCATAGGAATACCAACCCTAGGAGGGCACCGTGAGTGCGAGACACATGGAGCTGGTTTTACATATATATATATATATATATATATATATATATATCCTGCAAATGTGTAGATGGGCACAGCCAAAGGTGTGGTGCTGATGTAAAGGAGAGGCCCCCTACCTAAAGTGCCACAGCTTTCCTGAAGACTTAATCCGGCCCTGCCACACACACACACACACACACACACACACACACACACACACACACACACATACTTGTTTTTGTGACCTCATCGGGACCCATGTCTGGAACATCCCTCACGGGGACACCATTTTCCTTACCCCGGGAAGGGCCCAGCCTGGAGCGTGTGCTAGGGGACAGTGGGTGCGGGCGTGCGCGGCCTGGGAGGGGACCATGGGGACATAACATATGGATCAATTTATGTGTGACACCCTCCCCCCAGGTGGCCACTGGGTGCAAGGGCACCCACATTTTATTATGTATTGATTTATTTATTCATTTATTTATTTGTGTATGTATGCATGTGTTTGTTTACTTATTTTTTATTTATTTATTTAGTTCATGCTCTTATTATCGCAGTTATTCGGTTCTATAGGTAGCATTTAACTAAAAGCCAGTTCCGAGCCTTCAGTGCTTGGGTTTCAGCCCTTAGGTACGTATCACAATCCTTCTTGCCTAGAACCATGCAGGAGTGGAGGAACCACATCATGTGTCTTTCAATTGCTCTGACTTCCCCTGGGGTCCATGGTTTCCTCTTAGCACCTCTGCTGTCACCTATGTGGGAGAGAAAAGGTCGGACACCCTACAAAGCCATCACCAGCCAAGGCCACCCTTCACCAACCCCCCACCGGTATGGAAGGTTGAACCCACGTTTAGGAGTTGCTCCCTCCACTGCCACACTGTTTGCTTCTTTCTCGGTGTGCACCACTGTCACCATACTGACTTGCCTCTCTGGCTCATCCCCAGAGTCATAACTTGCCACCTGGATTGGTTCTGGACATAGAGATAGACAGTAAACCCCATCTCACATCAGCCAACTTACAGTGTCAGTCCTTGGAGCCACCCATTACCATCTGGATCGATGGAGATCTCCTTCAGACTGCGCCCCCTGTATTCAGCCATTCTCTCTTGCTCCAGGGCCATGAAGAGCTTGCTTAACTTGGTCAGCTGCAGGGTACCTTCTGGAAGACAGTAATACTGCCGGTGAACCCAAATGTCACGCCCAAGGAAATCAGCTAGCTGCTCCTTTTCGGTGTCGCTTAGGTTGAGGACCCTGGAAAGGGTGGCCACATGCTTCTGGAGGCGGGTGGAGGACAGTGCTTCGGTATGCTTGGCCCCACACTCCCGGGCATAGAGAAGAATGCAGTCAGATCCCCTGAAGTGTGATAAGGTGGCTGGCCTGGCAAACATGTAGAAATTGTCAGGGGTAACACCACACTCTGCCCTCTTCTCGGTCAGGAGCTCCATGGCTTTTTGCATGCATGGTGATAACAGGACGGGAACCTTCCTGCCTCTTTTCCCAGGTATCTCAATATAAGTGAAGTGGTGACATAGAGCCTTCTCCATCTCCGAGAGGGGCTGGGCCACATCTCACTGCAAATCTGCTATGTGCTGTGATTCAAATGAGGCTAGCCACAGCTTGGAAACCTCACCTTCCCTCCTGCGGCTGAAGAGGGTAAGCTGCGTGAGGGTGACCTTGGCCAGCATTGACCACTGCTTTGCAGAAGGGTGGGCAGATAACCCGTCAATGTACTCCGGCTGCCAGTCAAGGAGGTACAGGTTCAATCGCTTCACATCGTCAGTGAAGGGTAGGAGGAGTGGGGCATTCCATTTTATCTCTCACAGGATCTTCAGGGCAGCAGTTGAGATGAGCTCGCTCCACCTCGCCTCGTACAGTTTCCTGAAGCTCCTTGCGCGCTCCACTGTCAGAGCACTGCCCTCCATCAGTGTCTGGCACTCAACCACAGTGGAAATCTTTTGCAAGTTGTGACCCACCTTCAGGGCCAGCGAGGGGACCTTTTAGGTGTTGGTCTTGTCATCGTAGCCAGCCAAGCTCCTGACGGCATGCACCACATGGAAGAAGTTGGGTGGGCGAATGAAATCTTCCATGCTCCATAATGGAGTGCTCTTCATTGCATGTAGCAGGAGCCGACCCACCTCTTGGAGCTTTTGGAGGATGTACTCATGCTTGCCGACATCAGAACCCAGTCGGTTGTAGAGGTGCTGCACCAAACTGCATGATGCAGCTGTCCCCCTTGATCATAGGTACCAAATCATTGTAAATAATTTGGCTCAACAACTTCCACAGGACGGTGCCAACACCTGGTGGAATGGGTGTGGCGTAAGTGCACAGGGACTGGATCCGAGTTTTAATGGGTTTGGGGTGGCCACCCCTTTTTCGAAGAGGGCACCTCTTCACATGTCACCACAGGTGCCTGGAGAACAGACCTTGGTAGTGTGTGCAGTGCATGAAATCTTGGGGAGCTGCTGCTTTGACCGGATGCTTGCAAAGGTAGTAGGACACCACTGCCTTCGTGGAGAACACTGATATTATGTGCAAAGTTCCCCCGGTGGCGAATAAGGTCCATCTCCACTGACCTTTCCCTGGAGTTCTTGTCAAAGATCAGTGCCCTTGCTACCACAGCAGTGGATGGCTTCCACGCTCCTCACATTTTTGGAGTATGGCCTCTCACACCATAGGAAGAAGTTTTTCTTATTGTTATATGTTCTGGAACCATCCCATTTTTGGGTAAGACCCTGGACTGACACGCAATAATGTGCCCATCGGTTCAGGCCACTCAGCGTGGTGCCCGGGCGCCAGTGCACATCGAACAGCCCCCACATAAAGGAGGACAGCACCCACTCGATCAAAGTTTTTTTCCTCACCCAACAACCCGTTCAATGGGAAACCAGTGCAAGCCATCCTGGGGGATAGTTTGGGTAAGTAACGATTTAAAAAGGTCACCTCAGGTCTCCCAGCCCAGATCCCCACCGGTCAAGGTAAGGGTAAGCTGTCCTCCCCAAAGGAACCCCACTGCCCCCAACCAACCACATCCCGATCTACACCTGACAGGTTTCATCTTGTTCCGGGGGATGAAAGGGTGTAAATGGTTCATCTCACGAATGGCTGTGCCACTCTCCAGGATACTGACGGCGACACATTGGTAGTCCCGGGCCCACTCAGTGTGCAACTTTCACCGGCTCCCTCCAAAGGGGCCTCCCACTCTACCTTATTCTCCTGGATGGACTCCAGCCAGCCTTGCTCAGAGCCAGCGCTTCTCTCTCAAGCCATACGAGACTCGCCTTTCTCACACGCTTTCTCTCTCACTCTACCTCTGCCCTGTCTGGCTCTTCTCTCTGCAGAGCCCTGCAGCTGAACCTTTCCATGTGGCCACCTCGCAGTGGCGGCACAAGTAGCCCTCTCCAGGGACTCATGAGGAGCGGCCATTGACAGACCGCATCCTTGGGTCATGGTGGCGGTCTTTCAGATCCCAGGAAATCGTGTTCTCCACCAGTGTCCAAGGGTGAGCTTTGCTAGGGAATGGGGACACTTCCCCGGCACCCCTGGTGTTGTCAGGCACCTGCTGGGCTGACAGGCAGAGCAGTCCATACTGGCTGGAGTCAGAAACAGGGCCCACCCAGCTCCGGAGTACTGGGCTGACACTTAGGGACTAGAAACCCTTACAGTGGAGGGTTTCCAGGCACGCCTTGGGCAGAAAAAGGGCCAGGTTCGCCTGGAGATGGCCGGGACCCATAGGTTCCGGCCAAGTGAGCAGCCCACCCTGCCGGGGTACAGGTAGCCACATCAATCGGGTTGCAGGACAAAGAAAAGAGGACCTTCTATTGAGTACCTATTTTTTCGTGGCTGGACACTGGTCTCAGCCTGTGAATCTCTCACGGGGGTTCTCTCGGACGTAGCAGGACAGGTGATGCATCACTTTTGCAGTACACTCTCTGTCTTTTTCTCAGGCTCTTGGAACCACTCCCGGCCTGAGGGTTTGCCCATACACACTCATCGGCATGAATCCCACAAATTGCAGTACCCAGTTCAGCCCGCCAGAAGGCGCTGTATTAGAGGAGAGGGAGACGGGCCAAACCCTCTCCACAGGCTCCACACGACGCCCGGAGGAGCACCCTCCCGGCCTCAGAGGGAAGGATGGAGGAAAAGGAGACTGGAAGTCCCAGAGGGAATGTGCTCCTGGAGGAGACCCCTCTCCTGGCCTCAGAGGGGAGGTCGGAGGAATGGGAGACAGGAATTCCCGGAGGGACTGCGCTTCCTCCATCTGCCACCGAGGGCGCTGCGGCAGGGTAGAGGGATCCGGGCCAAACTCACTCCACGGGCTCCTCGTGACACCCAGAGGATCCCCTTCCCAGCCTCGGAGCCCTGCCTGGGTTGCCTCTGAAAGGGAAAACCACTCTCTATTGTTCAGCCTGTATCCAGGAAGGTCCGGATTAAGCCTTGGGGTGCCCGGGGCACTTAAGACAAGGATTCCCTGGTGGAAGGCGGGGGAGCATTGGCATTTCTTTAATGGATGCAGTGTGTGCAGTGCACATGGGCCCCTGAGTCCTGGGGGGCCCACACGGCACACACTGCACCCATTTCTCCTATACTTACCTTTTCTAGATTGTGCATAGCCCCCAACATGACCCATTCCAGGAGGGATAAAATGCTGTTTACCTGGACTTCCTTCTTTATATATGATTGGTGTCAGCTGTGTTGAACTATTTCATAGATATGAAAGGTTTTTCAACACAGGTGATAGCAATCATAACTTAAATCAGAGCCGTAACTATGTGTGTGCCAGGTGTGCCTGGCACACAGCGCAGTTGCCCTGAGGGCGCAATGGCCAGCGGCTTGTAATGAGTCAGACTGACTCATTACAAGCCACCTCTGCTGTGTGTGACATGCTGAAGAAGCCGGAGGTAGGGGAGGAGAGCAGCAGCGGCGGAGGCAGCAGAGGAGGAGGAGGGAGGGGGACTGGAGCCGCAGCAGTGCTATGTAATTATATGGGTAGTAGCGCCATTGCAGCAGTCCCCTCTCCCGCACATTGGCTGCCCGGTGCTGCTGTGAATGCTGGGATGCACTTCCCTCATCCCAGCAGCACCGGGCAGCCGATGCGGAAGGAGAGGGGACTGCTGCAGCGGCGCCTCTACCAATTACATAGTGCTGCTGCGGCTCCAGTCCCCCTCCCTCCTCCTCCTTCTCCCCTGCCCAGGATCTGCCAGCACCGAGGAGTCCGACTGCCATCGGGGAGAGATGGTAAGTATCTATCTGTATGTCTGCCTGTCTCTCTCTCTGTCTATCTCTCTATCTATTCTGTCTGCCGTAATGTGTAAAAAGGAGACCGTTGCCTGCCGTAATTTGTAAAAAGGGGGACTGGCTGCCGTAATGTGGAAAAAGAGGGACGCTGTCTGCCATAATGTGGAAAAAGGGCACGCTGTCTGACATAATGTGTAAAAAGGGGGACGCTGTCTGCCATAATGTGTAAAAAGGGGACGCTGTCTGCCAAAAGTGTGAAAAGGGGACGCTGTCTGCCGTAATATGTGAAAAGGGGACGCTGTGTGCCGTAACTTGTGAAAAGGGGACGCTGTCTGCCGTAATGTGTAATAAGGGAACGCTGTCTGCCGTAATGTGTAAAAGGGGGACGCTGTCTGCCATAATGTGTAAAAAGGGGGACTGGATGCCGTAATGTGTAAAAAGGGGGACGCTGTTTGCCGTAATGTGTAAAAAGGGGACGCTGTCTGCCGTAATGTGTAAAAAGGGGGACGCTGTCTGCCGTAATGTGTAAAAGGGGGACGCTGTCTGCCATAATGTGTAAAAAGGGGGACTGGATGCCGTAATGTGTAAAAAGGGGTCGCTGTCTGCCGTAATGTGTAAAAAGGGGGACGCTGTCTGCCGTAATGTGTAAAAAGGGGACGCTGTCTGCCGTAATGTGTAAAAAGGGGGATGCTGTCTGCCGTAATGTGTAAAAAAGGGACGCTGTCTGCTGTAATGTGTAAAAAGGTCTCTACCTGGTGTAGTGGCGCTACTGTGCAGCGTAATTTGAATAATGGAGACTACTGTGCACCGTAGTATGAATTGGTATTATTTTGTGGCCACGCCCCTTCCCAATGAAGCCACACCCCTACATCATTTTCACGTGCCTACAACGCGCACTGCCCCTATCTTGAATAGGTGGGGAGGCACCAATGCCGTTTCTTGCACACATCGCTAGAATGCCTAGTTACAGTACTGCATAATATAACATGTTATCCCTCCTGGACTGAGTCATGTTAGGATGTATGGATTGTGTATATTAAAGTTAATCCAATGGGGTATATTAGATTTAAAGTAATAGTTGAATAATGCCAGGTTACATAGGACACCCAGGCGTGGAGGAGGAGAAGATGGGATCCCTGTGTCACTTACAGCTCTCTCCACCCTCCTACCTCTCCTCTGGTCACAAAGCTCAATTGGTAGCTCATAAAACCTGATACTCTGCCTGCAATGCATACTGCCCTCCTCACATTCTGGCTGTCTGGTTCTGCTGCTGTGTGAGAGGGAGAGCTAGCGATGTCATTGTGCTCTTTCTGGGGGGCCCCTAACAAAGGGGGGCCCGGGGTAATGTATGCCCTGCGACCCCCCCTTAATCTGGCTATGGGGATAGGGTCATTCCGAGTTGATCGCTCGCTGTTTTTAGCAGCCGTGCAAACGCATAGTCGCCGCCCACGGGGGAATGTATTTTCATTTTCCAAGTGTGCGAACGCCTGTGCAGCCGAGCTCTGCAAAAACATTTTGTTCAGTTTCTGAGTTGCCCAGAACTTTCTCAGCCGCTGCGATCACTTCAGCCTGTCTGGGCCCGGAATTAACGCTAGACACCCGCCCTGCAAACGCTTGGACACGCCTGCGTTTTTCCAACCACTCCCAGAAAACGGTCACTTGATACCCACAAACGCCGTCTTCCTGTCACTCTCCTTACGATCGGCTGTGTGAATGGATTCTTTGTTAAATCCATCACTCAGCAACGATCCGCTGTGTACCCGTACGATGCGCCTGCGCATTGTGGTGCATACGCATGTGCAGTAGTGACCTGATCACTGCGCTGCGAAAAACGTCAGCGTGTGATCAGGTCGGAATGACCCACCCAGTCTCTGAGCTTCAAGGCGTTTATGTCACAGATCCTTACCTGCAGTTCCAGCCTCTCAGATACATCGCCATCCCCTGAGGAACAGACCGAGGGGTTCTTTTGAGTGTATCAGATCGGGTGGAGCGCGCGTCATTCTAGCAGGCCATGCTCATATTTTACACTAGCTCCTGGAAGCGTGTCCAGGCACTAGGAATACTCGTCCACAGGGGGAGTTCCAGGATGGGAAATTCAACACTTGGAACTGCAGTGGGCCCCCGAAATTATTGTAAGGCGCCCCGTGTCCCAGAAATTACTAGGAGGCGCCCTGTCTGCTGCTCCTGCAGGGGGAAGAGGGAGGGTGCACGTGTGGTGCCCCCGGTGGCCGCCGGATGGAACTGCAGCAGGCCCCCAAAATCATTGGAAGGCGCATTGAGCCCCCAAAATGATGGGAAGTTGCCCTGTCTGCTACTCCTGCAGGGGGCAGAGGAAGGGGGCACATGCGGTGCACCCCGGTGACCATCAGGCGGAACTGCAGCGTGCCCCCGAAATTATTGGAAGGTGCCCTGTCTGCTGCTCCTGCAGGGGGGAGCGGGCATGCATGGTGCCCCTGGTTGCCACCTAGCAGAACTGCAGCAGGCACCCAAAATTATTGGAAGGTGCCCCGGGACCCCAAAATTATGGGGAGGCATCTTGTCTGATGCTCCTGCCCCCGGTGGCCACCCGATGGAACTGCAGTGGGACCCTAAAATATATAAATCTATATTTTTTAGGGGACCAGTCAGTTACTTTAACACACAATCTGCATTGCACGCACATACACACAATATGATCTGGTAAATGTGATTCTCAAGGACATGCCCGATTTTGATTCTGGGTAGTTGTGACATGCCCTTACTATCACCTCCTGGGGTCTGACTTCATTTCAGGTCACCACCATGTTGAAAGTCCCACCAGTGTTGGTGTGCTGTCCGGTCTGTGTCCCCATAAGGATAGGAATATGAGTGCGCACACACACACACACACACACACACACACACCAGTTATATATTCTCTTGTTTTCTTTTTACACAGGAAGCCTAAAGGAGAGAATAATTCCAGTGTTACCAGTAGCCAATAGGGTCCCAGATGTCACATGACCCTGCGGTCCCGGGCGCTCTGTACCTGCAGATTGGGGGCACCGGGCACAGATTATGGATGATAAATGTACATTGTGTCACAGTAACGGCTCATTGTATTGTGAGTGTTGTCCAATCTAAATGTAATAAAATGAGTTCCAGTCATCAGCATCTCAGTCATTGTTACTTTTTAGGTTTGTTTTATTGCATTGTGGAACTAAAGGGTCAAAGGGAAACCCCCCTTAATAATAATGACCCATATTGCAGAGTGCTGCAGTGGAAGGGGATAAGGTGGGCACAGCGGAATAAGGGGAGCCCACCTTCTTAATCAATTAGTACTGCGGGCACTGGCATAGGGGAGCCTACCCCCTTGTGAATATAACAAGGGCCGGGGTGTAGAAATAAAGGGGAGCCTACCCCCTTTTCCTTAACTTAACCCCAACCCCAATGGCAGAGTAGTGCAGCGGAAGGGATGCAGGGACAGAGTATGGCAGAGGAATGGCAACAAGGGTTTCACCACCTGCTGCAGCTCTTCTGCCACCTCCGACCCGACTCCTCGTCTTTGACTCAGAGGCAAGTGCAGTGTGACTCAGAGGCAAATGCAGTGTGACTCAGAGGCAAATGCAGTGTCACTCAGATGCATGTGCCCTATGACTCAGATGCATTCGCAGTGGGACTCAGATGCAAGTGCAGTGTGATTTAGATGCATGCTCAGTGTGACTCAGATGCATGTGACCTATGACTCAGATGCATGTGCAGTGTGACTCAGAAGAAAGGGCAGTGTGACTCAGATGCATGTGCAGTGTGACTCAGATGCATGCTCAGGCCCATTATGTTGATGTAGGATGAATCTATGAGCAGCTAGGCATAGTCCAGTGGGTACAGCATGGCGCTACACGGTGTTGTGGTAGAACTTTTGGTTTTGGGTGTCAGATCTACAGAAAGAACCTCAGACATAACACTTACTCCGGATGGTCTGCACAAGGCGCTCTGCCTTCTTGTTATGGGACTGGTAACGGGGACTTATTTACTAAGTGGTGGTGGCTTGTAACAGCTGCCACTTGCCGCCATGTTTAACCCCAAAATGTAAAAGGTTAATGCTTTCAATAGCAAAATCCTGTTTAAGTTGTTATTGTAAACAAGCTGGGAAGCTGCAGCTTTTATCACCTGCTGCTTAGTACATAACCCATCACACTGAGGATCCCTCCTCTCACCTACTCGTGTGATCTATCGCTCCGTAAGACCATCACTCATACTTTATGAGTCCATTGCTACAGAGCCGCTGTAAGTTCTCCTCCTGTTACCGGGGAATGGTGATTTATGTGTATTAGATGAAACAACTGAAATGTGGGATGTATTTATAACTGACCTCATTAATTCTTCCGCAAGGTAAACACAAACAGGAGTAGTAACTTCAAACCGATGTGATTCAATAAGAAGTTAAGGAACATATGTGCAGCACGGATGGAGTAATGGTCAGTAGAAAAAAAAGGTGAGAGGATAGATTAAAGGCGATAACACAATCATAAAATTGGATATACGTCACATGTTCTGTTGTCCCTTCGGGTAATCACTGTCTCAAATGTCTCATAATATCCAGATGTCAAACATGAAAAAAAGAGATAATACAATCTATGGGTAATATTGCTTGAAACACTGATAAAAACAGCCTATGAGTGTCCAGAAAAGGAGGCCTAAAGTGCCAGAACCCAATTTGATAGTAGATAAGGATAGTATCTCACCACTCCTCTGCAGGTATTTTTGGACGTACCAAAACTCACATCAAGATAAGTAGGGACAGGTATATAAAGGTATCTTTTAATACTGTATCCACCATATTATAAGGCAAGAAAGGAGCTTTTTCAATAAACGTACCCCACTCACTTTTGGAGGGGGATTATTCCCACGTATAAAGGTATCTTTCAAGTCAGGATAACATCCACGATAATCCAAAACGTTTTTATTAAAAGTTCATAAAAAACAGCAATAAGATGTTTTTCTATGTAGTTTCCACTTTCTGGTTTGTACAAAAACATGCAGGTCAGAAGTAATGGACAAAAAATGTCATAATCCGTTTTTTTGCCAGTACGGTCATGTTAAACATACTCCAAAAGGGTATTCCATAGAGAAAACAAGATGAACAAAAGTGATGGAAAAATCACTACCTGGTTTCACCAACGACATTTCGACCTCCCTGGTCTTTTTCAAGGTGCATGTCCAGGTAGTGATAACAAGGGTATTTATGCCCCCAAACAGGAAATGGTAATTATCACATGGTATGCTGGGTAACGGAATTTTTTTTAAATTACAGATGATAATAAAGTACACATTCACACATTACAATTACATACTCCTGTAATGCTCAAAAGAAATTGTCTTTTATGATCCTAAATGAAGAAAGTTAAAAGTTAAACTAGGAACCGCAATGACGAACGCCATGCGTTCCGTCTTGCGTTCCACCTGACCGGAAGTGGAGCCGCGTGCATTCCACGCTGCGTTCCACTTACCGGAAGTACGTCTGACGGCACTTCCGTCCGGCGGTGTTTATAGTGAGGGGAAAATAAATCTCTTCAAACATCAATAATAAGAAGAAAAAGGTCTAAAATAGCGGTACATTCTGCTCCTAATTTAGTTATTCAACAATTAACTTGAAGAAACTTTTAGTATGAATGAAATATCTGTCCAGCACATTTATTGTTAGATCATAAAAATGTATCTCTCTATTGATGTTTAAACTAAATTTAGCCCATGATTCTATATCATTAATTAAATGGAACAAGGATTGTATGTGAACTGAGTAAAAATATTGATTCATTACTATAAGCTTCATATTAAATGAACCATTTGAGCTCAAAATCGGAATTCAAACCAAGGGGAATGAGTGTATTTAATTTAAACATCCAATTCATTTCTGCCTTGGCCAAATTTCCTTCCGTATCTCTATCTCTCCAATTTGACCTCACTTGTTGAATTCCCAGAAAGAAAGCAATTTTTGATGTAGAGCATTTATGTATTTTTAAAAAGTGCTCTGATAAAGTGTGTGTTGTTACACCTTTTTTAATATTACGTAGGTGCTCTGCTACACGTGTTTTTAATGGTCTTCCTGTCCGTACTACATATAATAGACCACATTCACATTTGATCAAATAAATGACATTCGTTGTATGGCACGTTATAAAATCGTGGATTTTATATTCGATGTTATTCACTGTGAAGGAGGTGGTCTTGGATGTTTCAGATGGTACGGTTCTACAGGGTAGGCAAGTTCCGCATCTGTGAAAACCTTTAGTACGTATAGGATTAAATTAATCGAAGGGCAGGGCACTTCAGTTCTAACTAGATGGTTTTTTAAATGATTACTCCTTCTATAGATGAACCTCGGTTTTTCTGGTATTATCTCCTTCAGGATCGGATCTCTTAGTAAGAGATGCCAATGGTTTTTGATGATACTTTCTTGTTTTTTTATAATCCGCTCCAAAACCTGATATAAAGGCCCATTCAGCGGTACTGTTGGTCGTCTCCGATTTATCATGAGTTTTATACAATAAATGTTTACGTTCTATTTTGGATACTTCCAATTCTGCCTTCTCCACCGTGTCTTTCTTATATCCTTTAGATACAAATTTTCTTTTCATGATTTCTTTTTGTTCTTCATAATTTTGATGTTCGCTGCAGTTTCTTTTAAGCCTAAGAAACTGCCCCTTTGGGATTCCCTTCAACCAAAGTGGGTGATGTTGACTTGTGAAGGGAATTAGACCATTACAGTCAGTGGGTTTACTGTAACCTTTAGTGTGTATTGAATTCTCCTTAATGTAAATTGTAAGATCTACGAAGTTAATCTGTTCTTGACTGATAGTGAAGGTGAGTTTGATATTCAACTCATTTGAGTTTAAATTGGTACAGAATGTATCCAAATCATGACGGTCTCCCTTCCATATAAAGATTATATCGTCGATATGCCGGTACCAAGTCACCAAGCTCGCGCCGGCCCATGTGTTGTTCCAAACTGCACTCGCTTCCCACCATGACATGAAGAGGTTTGCATAGCTCGGCGCGAACTTGGTGCCCATGGCTGTACCTACTTTCTGGAGGAAGTAATCCCCATTGAAGAAAGAATAGTTATTATCCAGAATAAATTGGATACTCTCCAAAATAAATTCAATCTTATCTGGAATCATATTTGATCTCTCTAAATGCCATTTTACAGCCCTCAAACCATCTTGGTGGCTGATAATTGTATAAAGGGACGTGACGTCGGCTTTTATCATAAACGACCCACTTTCCCATTTTATTTTTTCTAGTTTCTGGATAGTATCCGTGGTATCCTTTAGATGTGATTTGCCTTCTATTACTAAAGGTTGGAGGTAATGATCAATCATTTCTGATAGGTTGGTGGTCAAAGTCCCTGATCCTGAAATTATCGGACGTCCGGGTGTTTTTTCAGGGTCCTTGTGGACTTTTGGAAGCGTATAAATAGTAGGTGTTTTTGGGTGTTCGATGTTTAAAAAACCATACTCTATTTTAGTTAGAATGCCTTTCTCTAGGTACTTGGTGATATGTTTGACATAATTATTTTTAATCCTGATCGATGGATCGGATTTTAACTTTTGATAAGTACCATTGGTGTTAAGCTGTGATGTTATTTCCCTAATATAATCTTCCTTATCCTGTATTGTAATTCCCCCACCTTTATCACAAGGTTTAATTATGATATTGGTGTCATCTTTCAATGATTTGATGGCCATTATTTCTTTCCTAGTTATATTTTGGGGACGATTGTGTTTCTTATTTCTAATGGATTTCATCTTATGTACATCTTCTAAGACCGATTTTGTGAAGCTTTCAACCATACAACCTTTTACATGGGAAGGAAAGAAGGTTGATTTTTTCTTAAAGGGGGTTAATTCCTCAGGCTCTTCTTTATTCGTCTCTGGTTTATTCATGGAAAATAATTTTTTGAGAGTCAACTTTCTTTAAAATTTGTGTATGTCTATGTGGGCATTGAAAGAATTAGTTTCTGATGTTGGAGCTAATTTGAGTCCCTTCTGTAGAATTTTTTCCTCATCCTCAGTGAGGGTTCTAGAACTTAAGTTGAATATTTTCACTGAATCATTATTCATGGTCTGATCAATGGAGGTGGGTGTATTTTTCTTACTGATGTTATTCTTTTTCCTCCTTTTCTTTTGTCCACCCCTCTTTCCCCTTTTCTTAGGGGTCAATACCTTATGTTCCTTGGATAGTCTTGTTGTCCTAAAAAAGATCCTCTACCTTCTCTATAAGTATTAAAAGGTTCGAATCCATTGTAGGTAATGGAGTAATGGTCAGCATTACTGCCTCACAGCACTGAGGTCATGGGTTACATTCCCACCATGGCCCTAACTGTGTGGAGTTTGTATATTCTCCCTGTACTTGCGTGGGTTTCCTCCCACAATCCAAATATACACTGGCAGGTGAACTGGCTCCCAACAAGTTAACCCTAGCATGAATGTTACATAGTCAGAGAGGTTGAAAAGAGGCAAAATGCTCATCGGGTTCAATCTGCATTAATCTGTTCATATTATACTGTGCATGCTGAAGTAATGGTTTAGAACTGATTTACAGCAATGATTCCAACCACTCCCAGATATTAATGTCACTATGTTAAATGCTATAGCCCTGGACACTTTTTCCAGTGTCAAATCCGTTTTTAAATGCATTTACAGAGTCTGCCATTATCACCTTCTCCGGCAGGAAGTTCCAAATCCTTATTCCCCTCACTGTGAAGAACCCTTTCCTATGTTGTGTACGGAATTTCCTCTCCTCTAGCCTCAGCGAGTGCCCACGCATCCTGTACAGAGTTCTATTAATGAACAAATCCCCTCCTAGCTCCTTGTAATGTCCCTTTACATATTTGATGATATTAATAATGTCTCCTCTTAGTCTCCTCTTTTCTAGTGTATACATATATAACCTAGTAAGCCTCTCCTCATATTCCAGTGTCTCTAACCCTTTAATCAATTTAGTAGCTCGCCTTTGAACTCTCTCTCGTTCCTCAATATCTTATTTATAATATGGTGCCCAAAATGTAACACACTATTCCTGGTGCGGACGTACCAATGATTTGTACAATGGCAGGATTACATCCTCGTCCCTGGTCTCAATGTCCCGTTTAATGCACCTAAGCATCTTACTTGTTTCATTGCTGCAGTTTGACATTGTGTACTGTTACTAAGCCTATTATCTATGAGCACCCCAAAATCTTTTTCCACCATAGTTGCCCCTAGATTTTCTCCATCTAGAGTGTAGGATGCAAGTGTGATTTTTGTCCCAAAATGCATAACTTTGCATTTTTCTATGTTGAACCTCATTTTCCATTTAGACACCCAGAATTCCAGTTGAACTAAGTCATTCTGTAGAGACTCCACATCGGTTTCTGAGTTAATTACCTTACACAGTTTAGTGTCGTCTGCAAAGCACAGTGCCAATTGTCTGGAAAGCACAGTGCCAATTGTCTGGAAAGCACAGTGCCAATTGTCTGAAAAGCACAGTGCCAATTGTCTGGAAAGCTCAGTATCAATTGTCTGGAAAGCACAGTGCCAATTGTCATCTGCAAAGATTGACACTGTGCTTTCCAGGCCTATTCCTAGATCATTAATAAATATAATAAACAGCAGTGGGCCAAGTACGGACCCTTGTGTTATTCCGCTGACTACTGGTGCCCAGCTGGAGAACATCTCATTGACCACTTATCGCTGTACTCTGTTCTCCAGCCAGTTACCTATCCATGTACAAATAGTATTTTCAAGGCTTGTGTGTACTAGTGATGTGCACCGGACATTTTTCGGGGTTTTGTGTTTTGGTTTTGGGTTCGGTTCTGCCGCCGTGTTTTGGGTTCGAATGCATTTTGGCAAAACCTCACCGAATTTTTTTTGTTGGATTCGGGTGTGTTTTGGATTCGGGTGTTTTTTTCAAAAAACCCTAAAAAACAGCTTAAATCATAGAATTTGGGGGTCATTTTGATCCCATAGTATTATTAACCTTAATAACCATAATTTACACTAATTTTCAGTCTATTCTGAACACCTCACACCTCACAATATTATTTTTAGTCCTAAAATTTGCACCGAGGTCGCTGGATGGCAAAGCTAAGCGACCCTAGTGGCCGACACAAACACCTGGCCCATCTAGGAGTGGCACTGCAGTGTCAGGCAGGATGGCCTTTCCAAAAAATACTCCCCAAACAACACATGACGCAAAGAAGAAAAAAAAGAGGTGCAATGAGGTCGCTGGATGGCTAAGCTAAGCGACCCTAGTGGCCGACACAAACACCTGGCCCATCTAGGAGTGGCACTGCAGTGTCACGCAGGATGGCCCTTCCAAAAAATACTCCCCAAACAGCACATGACGCAAAGAAAAATGAAAGAAAAAAGAGGTGCAAGATGGAATTGTCCTTGGGCCCTCCCACCCACACTTATGTTGTATAAACAGGACATGCACACTTTAACCAACCCATCATTTCAGCGACAGGGTCTGCCACACGACTGTGACTGAAATGACTGGTTGGTTTGGGCCCCCACCAAAAAAGAAGCAATCAATCTCTCCTTGCACAAACTGGCTCTACAGAGTCATCACCCCTTTCACTGTGTACATCCCCCTCCTCACAGATTATTAATTCGTCCCCACTGGAATCCACCATCTCAGATCCCCGTGTACTTTCTGGAGGCAATTGCTGCTGGTGAATGTCTCCATGGAGGAATTGATTATAATTAATTTTAATGAACATCATCTTCTCCACATTTTCTGGAAGTAACCTCGTACGCCGATTGCTGACAAGGTGAGCTGCGGCACTAAACACTCTTTCAGAGTACACACTGGAGGGAGGGCAACTTAGGTAGAATAAAGCCAGTTTGTGCAAGGGCCTCCAAATTGCCTCTTTTTCCTGCCAGTATATGTACGGACTGTCTGACGTGCCTACTTGGATGCGGTCACTCATGTAATCCTCCACCATTCTTTCAATGGTGAGAGAATCATATGCAGTGACAGTAGACGACATGTCAGTAATCGTTGGCAGGTCCTTCAGTCCGGACCAGATGTCAGCATCAGCAGTCGCTCCAGACTGCCCTGCATCACAGCCAGCGGGTGGGCTCGGAATTCGTAGCCTTTTCCTCGCACCCCCAGTTGCGGGAGAATGTGAAGGAGGAGATGTTGACAGGTTGCGTTCCGCTTGACTTGACAATTTTCTCACCAGCAGTTCTTTGAACCCCTGCAGACTTGTGTCTGCTGGAAAGAGAGATCCAACGTAGGTTTTAAATCTAGGATCGAGCTCGGTGGCCAAAATGTAGTGCTCTGATTTCAACAGATTGACCACACGTGAATCCTGGTTAAGCGAATGAAGGGCTCCATCCACAAGTCCCACATGCCTAGTGGAATCGCTCTGTTTTAGCTCCTCCTTCAATGCCTCCAGCTTCTTCTGCAAAAGCCTGATGAGGGGAATGACCTGACTCAGGCTTGCAGTGTCTGAACTGACTTCATGTGTGGCAAGTTCAAAGGGCAGCAGAACCTTGCACAACGTAGAAATCATTCTCCACTGCGCTTGAGACAGGTGCATTCCACCTCCTTTGCCTATATCATGGGCAGATGTATAGGCTTTAATGGCCTTTTGCTGCTCCTCCATCCTCTGAAGCATATAGAGGGTTGAATTCCACCTCGTTACCACCTCTTACTTCAGATGATGGCAGGGCAGGTTCAGGTTTTTTTGGTGGTGCTCCAGTCTTCTGTACGTGGTGCCTGCACGCCGAAAGTGGCCCGCAATTCTTCTGGCCACCGACAGCATCTCTTGCACGCCCCTGTCATATTTTAAATAATTCTGCACAACCAAATTCAAGGTATGTGCAAAACATGGGATGTGCTGGAATTTGCCCAGATGTAATGCACGCACAATATTGCTGGCGTTGTCCGATGCCACAAATCCACAGGAGAGTCCATTTGGGGTAAGCCATTCTGCGATGATCTTCCTCAGTTGCCGTAAGAGGTTTTCAGCTGTGTGCGTATTCTGGAAAGTGGTGATACAAAGCGTAGCCTGCCTAGGAAAGAGTTGGCGTTTGCGAGATGCTGCTACTGGTGCCGCCGCTGCTGTTCTTGCAGCGGGAGGCAATACATCTACCCAGTGGGCTGTCACAGTCATGTAGTCCTGAGTCTGCCCTGCTCCACTTGTCCACATGTCCATGGTTAAGTGGACATTGGGTACAACTGCATTTTTTAGGACACTGGTGAATCTTTTTCTGACGTCCGTGTACATTCTTGGTATCGCCTGCCTAGAGAAGTGGAACCTAGATGGTATTTGGTAACGGGGGCACAGTACCTCAATCAAGTCTATAGTTGACTCTGAATTAACAATGGATACCGGAACCACGTTTCTCACCACCCAGGCTGCCAAGGAATCAGTTATCCGCTTTGCAGCAGGATGACTGCTGTGATATTTCATCTTCTACGCAAAGGACTGTTGGATAATCAATTGCTTACTGGAAGTAGTACAAGTGGTCTTCCGACTTCCCCTCTGGGATGACAATCAACTCCCAGCAGTAACAACAGCAGCGCCAGCAGCAGTAGGCGTTACACGCAAGGATGCATCGGAGGAATTCCAGGCAGGAGAGGACTCATCAGACTTGCCATTGACATGGCCTGCAGGACTATTGGCTTTCCTGGGTAAGGAGGAAATTGACACTGAGGGAGTTGGTGGTGTGGTTTGCAGGAGCTTGGTTACAAGAGGAAGGGATTTAGTGGTCAGTGGACTGCTTCCGCTGTCACCCAAAGTTTTTGAACGTTTCACTGACTTATGATGAATGCGCTGCAGGTGACGTATAAGGGAGGATGTTCTGAGGTTGTTAACGTCCTTACCCCTACTTATTACAGCTTGACAAAGGCAACACACGGCTTGACACCTGTTGTCCGCAATTGTGTTGAAATAATTCCACACCGAAGAGCTGTTTTTTTTGTATTTTGACCAGGCATGTCAATGGCCATATTCGTCCCACGGGCAATAGGTGTCTCCCCGGGTGCCTGACTTAAACAAACCACCTCACCATCAGAATCCTCCTTGTCAATTTCCTCCCCAGCGCCAGCAACACCCATATCCTCATCCTGGTGTACTTCAACAGTGACATCTTCAATTTGACTATCAGGAACTGGACCGCGGGTGCTCCTTCCAGCACTTGCAGGGGGCGTGCAAATGGTGGAAGGCGCAAACTCTTCCCGTCCAGTGTTGGGAAGGTCAGGCATCGCAACCGACACAATTGGACTCTCCTTGGGGATTTGTGATTTCGAAGAACGCACAGTTCTTGCTGTGCTTTTGCCAGCTTAAGTCTTTTCTTTTTTCTAGCGAGAGGATGAGTGCTTCCATCCTCATTTGAAGCAGAACCACTAGCCATGAATATAAGCCAGGGCCTCAGCCATTCCTTGCCACTCCGTGTCGTAAATGGCATATTGTCAAGTTACTCTTCTCCTCAGACGTTTTTCATTTTGATTTTTGGGTCATTTTACTGATCTTTTGTGTTTTGGATTTTACATGCTCTCTACTATGACATTGGACATCGGCATTGGCAGACGACGTTGATGGCATTTCATCATCTCGGCCATGACTAGTGGCAGCAGCTTCAGCACGAGGTGGAAGTGGATCTTGATCTTTCCCTATTTTTTTAACCCCTACATTTTTGTTCTCCATATTTTAGTGTGTGGAATTATATGCCAGTATCAATAGCAATGGCCTACTACTATATATACTGCGCACAAGTAAAATGCACCACAGGTATAGAATGTAGATGGATAGTATACTTAATGGATGACAAGTGACGACACAGAGGTAGGTACAGCAGTGGCCTACCGTCAGTGGCGTAACTAGAAGTTTTTCTCCCCCAAGCCAAAAAATTATTCGGCGTCCCCCTCCCTATCCCCCATCCCCCATAATTGGCACTATGAAAGGGACAAACATGCGCGCGCCGCCAAGAAGGGTGAGTGGCTTCATTGGAATGGGCGTGGCTTTGCATAAAGGGGCGTGGTATTACAGGAAAAGACTTCCTTATACCCCAGTTTTGCAACCTGCATGCCCAGACGTTAGCCACCACTGGAAATAAAAATAATCCTGATTCATGCCCCTTACATTATTTGTCATTTTTCCTCCTTATAGTAATGCCCAGTATATATTATGCCACATACTGCAATGGCCCTTAGACATTATTCTACGCACAATAATTCACATGACACATTATTCCACACACCGTAATGCCCTCGACACATTATGCCACACACCGTAATGCCTGTCACACATTATGCCACACACCGTAATGCCTGTGACACATGACGACAGGAATCGCAATGCCCGTTATACATTGTGCTACACACTGCAATGCCCCTGATAGATTATAGCACATACAATGCCTGTGACACATTATGACACACATTGCAATGACCCTGAGACATTATACCACATACCACAATGCCCGTGATATGGTATACAACACACCGTAATGCCTGATACATTATGACACACACCGCAATGTCCGTGATACATTATGCCACACACTGCAATGACCCTGAGACATTATACCACATATAACAATGCCCGTGATATAGTATACCATACACCGTAATGCCTGTGACACATTATGACACACACCGCAATGTCCGTGATACATTATGCCACACACCGTAATGCCCATTACACATTAAGTCCTACAGTAAGGCTTCTAATTACTTTTTAATTACCTTCTCGTTGCCAGGGGTTTCATGCTCTTGGTTCCATGCACGGTGCCAGGGGTTTCATGCTCAGGGTGTCATGCTCGTTGCCAGGTGTTTCATGCACTGGGTGTCATGCTCGTTGCCAGGTGTTTCATGCACTGGGTGTCATGCTCGTTGCTAGGGGGTAGTGCTTGTTGCTAGGACTGTGCTCCCAGTGCCACATATGTCCCCAGTGCCACATATTCCCCCACGGTGCCAGGTACTCACATGCCCCCAGTGCCAAATATAGAACCCCCCCCCCACAGTGCCACATATGACCCCAGTGCCAGATATTCCCCCACATTGCCAGGTGCTCATGTGCCCCCAGTGCCAAATATAGCCCCACCCCCATGTGCCAGGAACACATGCAGTGCCATATATCCCCCTCAGTACCCCTGCAGTGCCTTATATGCCCCCTCAGTGCCATACATGCCCCCACACTTCCCCCCAGTGCCATATATACCCCCTCAGTGCCCCCTCCATGCCATATATGCCCCCTCAGTGCCCCCTGTGCCATACATGCCCCCTCAGTGCCATATATGCCCCCTCAGTGCCCCTGTGCTATACATGCCCCCTCAGTGCCATATATGCCCCCTCAGTGCCTCCTGTGCCATACATGCCCCCTCAGTGCCATATATGCCCCCTGTGCCATACATGCCCCCTCTGCCATACTTGCCCCCTCAGTGCCATATATGCCCCCTGTGCCATACATGCCCCCTCTGCCGTACATGCCCCCTCAGTGCCATATATGCCCCCTCTGTGTCCCCTGTGCTATACATGCCCCCTCAGTGCCATATATGCCCCCTGTGCCATATATGCCCCCTCTGCCATACATGCCCCCTCAGTGCCATATATGCCCCCTCAGTGTCCCCTGTGCCATACATGCCCCCTCAGTGCCATATATGCCCCATCAGTGTCCCCTGTGCCATACATGCCCCCTCAGTGCCATACTGTATATGCCCCCTCAGTGTGTCCCCCCCTCCCCCGCTGCTGTGAAGGAGGGACAAGGAGGGCACAGCGCGCGCCTCTCTAATGTCCCTCCTGCGTCTCCGTCTCTCTGGTCTAATAAAGGAAGTGCCGGTTCGTGAGCCAATCAGAGCTCACGAACGGCACTTCCTTTATTAGACCAGATGGATGGAGACGCAGGTTGGACACTAGAGAGGCGCGCGTTACAGCAGGGAGGGAGAGGAGACAGCAGATTGACATGCGGACGCTCGTCCGCATGTCAATCTGCTCTAAATCAGTGGTGGCGCCCCCGCAGCCCCTCGCCCTCAAGCCACCACGGGGGCAGTAGTTACGCCACTGCCTACCGTACTGCTATATATAGTATACTGGTGGTCACTGTCAGCAAAACTCTGCACTGTACTCCTGCTATAACTGCTCCCCAGTCCCCACAATTAAGCAGTGTGAGCACTCAGCACAGATATATCATGCAGCACACTGAGCACAGATATGGTATGGAGCGTTTTTTTCAGGCAGAGAAAGGATAAAAAACTGGTGGTCACTTATCAGCAAAACTCTGCACTATAATCCTAACAGCTGCTCCCCAATCCTCCCCACAATAAAGCAATAAAAAACAAACAAGAATCAACTGTTTTCTACAATAAACGGAGAGGACACCAGCCACGTCCTCTCCCTATCATCTCCAATGCACGAGTGAAAATGGCGGCGACACGCTGCTGCTTATATAGAATCCGAATCTCGCGAGAATCCGACAGCGGGATGACGACGTTCGGGCGCGCTCGGGTTAGCCGAGCCATACGGGAGAATCTGAGTATGGATCGGACCCGTGTAAAAAGGGTAATGTTCGGGGGGTGTTCGGTTTCTCCGAAACCGAACCCGCTCATCACTAATATATATATATATATATATATTTATTTTGTAAATATATAATGCTGACAATTAGATCCCTATGGCTGGTGAGGGACTCTGAGTGACATTGTCAGCTCCTGATAGGATGTTTTGGTGCCAGTGGAGAACTGGTGGGTCAGTCCTGGTCAGCAACAGCCTGGCCCTGGAAAGTCTCCGCCAGATGATTGTGCCCAGGGTCACAGGGCAGAAGGAGCAGTGGGTGGTCTGTTGCAAAGGGGCTGGAGAAGTAGAGGAGGTCCCAAATTTATGAGAGAGCCGAGTGGGGGGGGGGGGATATGTTTCCTGGGAAGGAGTAGCGCCATGGCCGTGCAGAGAGCTGCTCACCTCACAGGAGATCGGAGCATCAGGAAGTGAGAAGCCATACTAGGAGAGTCACAGAGGCTGAGGACCCTGCTCACCTGCTGCTTGCTGGAATGGAGGCGAGCAGCCTTCCCCTAAGTCAGTCCCCGGGAGGAAAAGGCATCATCGGGGGCCATCTTTCTGGTTATATACTGTGAATGCAATTTCTTCTTAATGTAATGCTAAAGTTTCATTGTCAGCTGATTGGCGCTGCCACTTACTACAAAGCCATACTGTGCTGCTATACGTTACATCGATCGCTGGATGGAACCGTCAGTTGTGTAACACTTATCCTGCAAGGGCAAAACCTGGTTGTGTTATTTCACAAAACTGAAAATGTCAGTGTGTTTATTCTCCTTATTGGCTTCCCTCAATCATATGATGTTTGTTCTGCCTACGGGCGTTTTTATACGGGTTGGAATAATAAAGCCAGTTGCTCTATGTATAGAAACATATTATGGAAGGTTCCCACCTTTCCCAAGTAACCCTGCTGCTGCCCCATGCTAGGCCCAAAGCACAAACTTCACCACTAGTCTTGTATTATGGGAAAGTTGAAGCCATTTGCAATGTGTTGTGGAAAGAGTCTGTGAAATAACACCACAGCCTTTCATGCAGAACCTGAAAGCACAACTGTACGGTCAAGCACTTGCACGTGGAAGCTTGAAGGTGGTCACAGCCTACATGTAGCCTGTATCAAAGCTAGAGATGAGCGGGTGCGGTTCTCCGAGAACTAAATCCCCCTGGACTTCACGCTCTGAGCCCGGTTTCGAGCCTGGCTCAGATTTTCCCGCCTGACTCGGAAACCAAAACAAGGCAAAACGTCATAGTCCCGGTTTCGGATTCTTGCTGGTTTTGGATTCCATATAAACAGCAGCGTGTCACCGCCATTTTCACTTCAGTCCTGGAGAATGTAGCAAGAAGGTGTGTCCCCTTAGTGTCTGTGCTGGAAAGTGGCGTGGCGACCTGCTCTTTTGTATCATTCCAGTGGTGCTGTATTGTTCTGCATCAATCCAGTGGTGGTGTCTTGTGCTGCATCAGTCCAGTGGTGCTGTATTGTGCTGCATCAGTCCAGTGGTGGTGTATTGTGCTGCATCAGTCCAGTGGTGCTGTATTGTGCTGCATCAGTCCAGTGGTGCTGTATTGTGCTGCATCAGTCCAGTGGTGGTGTATTGTGCTGCATCAGTCCAGTGGTTCTGTATTGTGCTGCATCAGTCCAGTGGTGCTGTATTGTGCTGCATCAGTCCAGTGGTGATGTCTTGTGCTGCATCAGTCCAGTGGTGATGTCTTGTGCTGCATCAGTCCAGTGGTGATGTCTTGTGCTGCATCAGTCCAGTGGTAGTGTCTTGTGCTGCATCAGTCAAGTGGTGCTGTATTGTGCTGCATCAGTCCAGTGGTGCTGTATTGTGCTGCATCAGTCCAGTGGTGATGTCTTGTGCTGCATCAGTCCAGTGGTGCTGTATTGTGCTGCATCAGTCCAGTGGTGATGTCTTGTGCTGCATCAGTCCAGTGGTGATGTCTTGTGCTGCATCAGTCCAGTGGTGGTGTCTTGTGCTGCATCAGTCCAGTGGTGGTATCTTGTGCTGCATCAGTCCAGTGGTGATGTCTTGTGCTGCATCAGTCCAGTGGTGGTGTCTTGTGCTGCATCAGTCCAGTGGTGGTGTCCTGTGCTGCATCAGTCCAGTGGTGGTGTCTTGTGCTGTAAATTATTTACTCCAAATAAACGGGTTATTAATATTTAATCCAAGTAATTTTACAGGGTTTGCCCTGTGAGGTGTAGTGGTATGCTCTCCTGTGCCGCATATTAGATAAGCTGAAGGCTGCATAAGCCTGAGGCCATATAAGAGATCCACTTTTTGTGATTGGTTGTTTAAATGACTAAGCAGTTGCTAGGCAGATCAGTTTTCCCTGTTGGTTTTCCTATTGGATTAGGAGGTTGTTCATCAAGCTTGATAGGAGGGTCTTAGGGTAGTATATAGGTGGGGGCCATTTTCCTAGACTTCCTCTTGCCATTTTCATTGCATGGCCCAGGAAGGATAAGTATATCTGACTTATTCGTGTTATTCATTGCTTCCCATTGTTTCTTCATTGCTTTCATATACCCCTCCTTTTGTCCCTCTTTGTGCTGGTTATCTGCCCTGTGGGTGCCAAGATATTTGCTGTAGTATTTTTTATTTATTTTTTTCTTTCCCCTTCACATGCCGCGTCCCAGGCGTTCTGCTCCCCCCCCCCCCCGCCGCCTTGTGGAGGCTGAGGGCACCCCCCGCTCACGTTCCCCTAGTGCTGGGCCCCGGAGACTTTTTCCCAATGCTGCTGACAGGCGGCGGGGGCGGGCTGTGACGGCCCGCTGCCCGGCCAGCCGGAGGCAGGCGTCCAGCGGGCGCTCTGCACGTGGCGCCGGGCCGCGGTCGCCGGCGTCCTCAGCAGCACAGTCTACGGCGCCGGCTACGTCACGCAGCGCGCTGATCAGCGCCGGGCCTCTCCTGCCTTCCCCGCCGGCGGCTCTCGGCGGCAGCTCGGGCGCCCACGTTGCTCCGGGCGGCCGCGTCCGGGCTCCAGGCGGGGAGGGGGGGGCCGGTGCGCAGGTGGGGGATATGAGACAGGGTCAGCGGGGAGACGTCCTCGCTGTCCCTAGTACAGTGCAGGACCCATTGATACCCTTGTCGGGCGTGGGGCTTATGGCGCCCATGTATTTAATTGGGGATGGGGGGCTGTCTGACCCCGGTGTGGTTGGGGCCGGGGACGTGGCAGTGCCTGCCGCTGCGCCCGCCTTGGCTTCAGCGACGGGGCAAGAATTCACGGAGGTGACTCCGGCATCGGGGGCCTGCTTCATGGGCCCCGGGTTGTCAGTCGCTCCGCCGCCCGAGGCTTCATCCCCATTCGTCGGGTTTCAAACCCCGCCCCCGTATTGCCGATGGCATGGCAGTTGGCGTCGACACAGGCGTCCATCGCGGCGTCTTTCTAGGCATCCGGCCCTGCTCCTTATTTCGCAGCTCAGCAAAGTTTCACAGGGAGCCAGTCCTTCCCCGGGGGGTTTCCGTGGCCGCTGGCGCCGGCGTTCTCCTTAGCTGCCAGCATGCCCTCCATGGGCCTCACTGTGGCGTCCGGTCCACAATTTTCCCCGCACATGGCCGTCGCGGGCGCCGGCGTACAGACCACTTGGTCGGTCGGCGGCCCCCGAGTCACGGTGCCACCCCCTGCCTTTGCGGGCTTGCAATCGGGGCAGGCATTGGTCGGGGGGAATCAGGTAGCGCGGGGTTGGCCGCCATTCCCGACACACCCTCATTTCCTTCCGATGTCCTCCGGATGGGCGGGTGCGGACGGCTACACGCCGCATACGGCGTGGCGGCCTTCTTACCCCGTGGGTTTCGGTGCCGGGGGCGGGGCCGCCTTCGCGCAATCAGTCGGGTACTCCTCGGTTGGGGGTCCTCCCCTGCAGCTCCCCGCCGGCACTTCGCCGCGGAGCGGCTGGGCGGGGCCTCCTCCTCCGCAGGTTCAACCCATGGTTAATGATGTTTTAGTCTCCTCTGCGCCTGTTGTCCCCTCTGTTTCTCCCTCACAGGTTCCGACCAGTTCAGGGGCTACGCCCGGCGGGAGGCGAGGGTCGCGGACGACCGCAACGTCGACGGGGGAGGTGCGGCCATCAGCGGAGGCGGGTGCAGCGGACGACGCGGTTCCGGGTCCTTCTAACACCGGTGAGCTAACCCTTCCTTTGCACATTACAACCTGTAGTTCCTCATCTTCTAGCAGCGTTTCATCCGGCTCTCCGCGGCGCCCGCGTAAGTTAGCTAGACTCATTGCGCGGCGAATGGCAAAGGAGGCGCATAAGGTGGTCCCTCCTGACCCCCCCCGTTATGGGGAGACGGTACATTGCGCCAACACTGCAGTTACACGGGGGGTTCGCAAGCGCATGCGGGAAAAAATACGGAAGGGGAAGTATGTAGACATATTCACCATTACGGAGGAAATGCGACAAGGTTTTGACGCAGCCAAGAAGCCGGGTGGTATTGGGGAAAATGCGTTTCGCAATTTTCACCAGTGGTTGCTTGGCTTTTTGGTTTTCACGGCTTGCTACACGGAATCGCAGCCCTCGGAGTATGCCAACTTAGTTAAATATTTGTTTTTGGTACACGACATGTACTTAAAATCCAAGGGTTCCGCTTGGCGGGATTACGACAAGAAGTTCCGTCGTAATCAGGATGGCAACCCCATCCTGCCCGCGGGTTTTAAGGATGTAGAGGTGTGGTTAGAGGTCACGCAGCAGGTCAAACCCACCCCGGACGTCACGGCCAAGAAGCCCGGGGCGGCCGGGGCGGCGAGTTCCCGCGTGACAGGGAAAGGCAAGGGCTTTGCCTACAACGACGGCAAGTGCGTCAAAGGAGCGAGTTGTCGTTTTCGCCACTCATGCAAGTTGTGCGGAGCAGGTCACCCGGCCAAGGATTGCACCTCGGCGACAGGCGGTAAGCCCGCCGCTTCCGCCGAGGCCGGGGGAATTGGCAAGTAAGGCTTTCTCCCCGATTCTAGTTCCCGAGTTGCAGCGCTGGCTTAGCTTGTACCCCGATGAGGCAGCGGCATCGTTTCTCTTGGAGGGCTTTCGGCACGGTTTTCGTTTGCCCATTTCGGATTCGGTGCATGTGGTGGCGCGCCAGAATTTGAGATCGGCTCGCGAATTCCCGCAGGAGGTCCGGCGGAAAGTGGACGGGGAGATTGGCCTGGGGCGCATGGCCGGGCCCTACGCCTTTCCCCCGCTGCCCTCCTTGTGCATTTCCCCAGTAGGGTTGGTGCCCAAGAAGGCCGCGGGCAAGTTTCGTTTGATACAGCACTTGTCGCACCCCCAGGGATTGTCGGTCAACGACGCCATTCCGGAGGCCAAGTGCAGGGTACGTTATCAGTCTTTTGATGACGCGCTGCGCTTAGTGCGGGTTTGTGGTCCGGGGGGTCTGTTGGCAAAATTGGACGTGGAGTCGGCCTTTCGCCTACTCCCGTTGCACCCAGATTCCCTGCGGTTTCTGGGTTTCAAACTAGGGAGCGAATTTTACGTGGATCGGTGTCTCCCCATGGGTTGCTCTGTCTCCTGCGCCTACTTTGAGTGCTTTAGCACATTTTTGCACTGGTGCGTCCAGACCTCCTCCGGCCAAACAGGGGTGGCTCACTACCTGGACGACTTTCTTTTTGTGGGGCCCGGGGACAGTTCGGTCTGTGGGGACATTCTGTCGGTGGCCAGGTCGTTATTCTGCGCTTTAGGGGTGCCTGTCGCGCAAGATAAGTGGGAGGGCCCTTGCACTTGTCTTAGCTATTTAGGTATCGAAATTGACACGGTGGGGGGTTGCTGTCGCTTGCCCGAGGATAAGGTGCGGAAGCTGTTGGGTTTAATTACTGACTGTTTAGGCAAACGCAGGGTTCGGCTTAAGCAGGTGCAGTCCTTGCTTGGTTCTCTCAATTTTGCGTGCCGGATTATCCCCATGGGTAGGATTTTCTGTCGCAAACTTGAGCGGGCCACGGCGGGGACGGTACAGCAGAACCACTCCGTGTACCTTTCCCGCGAGATCAGAGATGATTTGCGGATTTGGGTCTCTTTCCTGGTGTCCTTCAACAGGGAAGTTTTGTGGCCAGCTCCTTGTTGTTCCAGTAAGCAGCTGCAGTTGTTCACGGATGCCTCAGGCAGTCGAGGGTTTGGCGCGTTCTTCACTGGCGCATGGTGCGCTGCGGCTTGGCCGGCCTCTTGGGTAACTCGCGGGTTTACCAAGAACCTTCTTTTGCTGGAATTGTTCCCGATCATAGTGGCGCTTGAGTTATGGGCCGGCCGGTTCGCAAATAGGGACATTTTGTTTCTTTGCGACAACTTGGGGGTGGTACATGCGATTAATAATCAGCGTTCCTCATCTCCGCAGGCGCTGCGATTGCTAAGGCATTTAGTGTTGGTTTGCTTGCAGCGCAATATTAATTTCAGGGCTCGCCACGTCCCTGGAGTTGACAATGGAATTGCGAATGCATTGTCCCGGTTCCAGTTTGACAAATTCAGGACGTTGGTTCCGGGAGCGGAGGCAGAGGGGTTACAGTGCCCACCTTCTGTCTGGCAGATGGTCGAATCGGGTTAACAGCTTTAGCCAGGTGTGCTCTGGCTCCCTCTACTCTGCGAGCGTATGATGCAGCCTGGCGGGATTGGTCGGTCTTTCAGAGTAGGTACGGGGTAGCAGGTGAGTCCTCGGCCGACGCCCTGTTGACCTTTGTTTGGGAACATTACCAAAACGGTAGGTCAAAAGCGGCCATGGCTACTGCCCTTGGGGGCATTTCTTTTCACTCGCGGCTCCACGGGGTGACGGACCCCACGGGGTCGTTTGTCCTGTCCAGAGCGCTGAAGGGTTGGGCTAGGTTGCGACCGGCGCCTGCGGACTCACGTAGGCCCATAACATTGCAGCTTCTAGCAGAGTTGCTGCGTGTGCTGCCTCGGATTGCGTCCTCGGAATTTGAGGTGGCATTGTTTAGTTGTGCGTATGCCCTGGCCTTTTTCGGGGCTTTCCGGGTGAGCGAGTTGGTGGCAGGCAGCAAGGCGTCCCGGGAATCAGGTTTGCTTTACGAGAATGTGCGCTTGCAGGAGGGCCTGTTGCTCTGTAGAATTGTGCGATCCAAGACAGATCAAACAGGTCGGGGTCGCTGGTTGTCCTTGGAGGCTCAGGAGGAACCGGGCGTGTGCCCGCTGCGGTTGACGCAAGAGTATGTGCGGTTGAGGCCTCCGGGGGGCAACCATTTGCTGGTGCACGCGCAGGTTGACCCTCTGACAAAGTTTCAGTTTGCGTCTGTGTTCAAGAAATGTTTAACGGCGTTGGGCTTGCAGGAGGCGGACTTCGGAACCCATTCCTTTCGGATTGGGGCGGCTACCCATGCGGCGGCTGCAGGTTCATCACCTGCGGCTATTCGGGAGTTGGGCCGCTGGAAGTCTGCCTCCTATAGGTCCTATGTCCGTTTAGATAAGTTATAAGTGCGCCTGTTGCGCTAACCCAAAAACGTGTTTACTCGTCGGTTTTTGAACGCTAACCGTTCAGGAATCGAGGGTGTGAAGTGAATTTTTTTAAATTTTTCCTCCGAGGGGGCCTAATTTCAATTGGCTGTTCTCTCAAGGTCCACGGGAGGTTTTTTGATTTTTCTCCATCACTTGGGTTTAATTTTGTTACGTTGTGTTTTTGTATGGATTGTGTTCATAAGCTGATGTTAGGATATTTTCTTTTGCAGCTATCATCAATTTTGGAGACCAAATATGGATGGTTGGTCATTCCTATATTTTTTGGGCGGCAAAGCATCCCATGGCATCTAGGGCGACTGAGATTTTTGGGTCCAGGCAATTGAGATGGTTAGGTGTGAGAGGTATGTTATGGGGTGATCTGTTGCGTGTCCTTTTTTCTCGGGAGCGCCGCTGGGGTCGCCCCAGTTGTATCATCATTCATTTGGGTGGTAATGATCTGGGCCGAGTTAAAGGCATAGACTTGATTTTGTCGGTAAAGGCTGATTTGGTGGCGATCCGTTGTCACTGGCCGGGGGTCTGCATTGTTTGGTCGGAAATGGTGCCCCGTTTCCATTGGCGTGGTGCGGTGCGTTTCTCGGCGCTGGAGAAAGCACGCAAAAAGGTGAATTCGACGGTGTCTCTTTTTGTCAAGGCCATAGGCGGAGTGGCAATCAAGCATCCTCTTCTGGTGCTAAGGAACAGGCAGTTCTACAGGGACGATGGGGTTCACCTTTCTCCGGAAGGAGTGCAGTGTTTTCTGGAGGATATTTTTGGTCTTTTTCGGTAGAGATAGTTAGTTTCTTAGTTGGTTAATGTTGTGGTTGCGGATGGCGGTGGCGGTTTGGTAAACCTTTGTGGCGGGAAGTCGCTACCAACCAGCTGTCACACAGGCATAAGTGGTCATTGTGGGGCTCCCTCTTTAGAAGGACGGCAGGTGTGTCCTTTTCTTGCGGTTGGACATTTAGACGTTCCCCTGCGGGTACCGAACGTTTGCCAGAGAAAGAGGGGTAAGGCCAGCACAATGCGGGTTATGCGGGAAGGAGGCGGGGTAGGTGTACTCCCCTCCTTGGTTTGGTGGTTTCCATCTAGGTGACTGGTGCTGGTGTTTGGCAGCGACTGTCTGTTTGCCATCCTCCAAACTAAATTTAAATCTATTCAAAATCAATTCTAATTCGATCACAATTATAGTTTAAAGAGTTGGTCAGCGATCAATAAACTTCGTCTGACCTTTAACTCCAGCTACGGTGTCCGTGTCTTTATTTCAGTGTGTGGTGTTGTTTAATTTAGTGATAAGCTAGCTTAAAGAAAAGGTTTATGTAATCACAATAAAGTTATGAGCGCCTTAGATAAGCTGAAGGCTGCATAAGCCTGAGGCCATATAAGCGATCCACTTTTTGTGATTGGTTGTTTAAATGACTAAGCAGTTGCTAGGCAGATCAGTTTTCCCTGTTGGTTTTCCTATTGGATTAGGAGGTTGTTCATCAAGCTTGATAGGAGGGTCTTAGGGTAGTATATAGGTGGGGGCCATTTTCCTAGACTTCCTCTTGCCATTTTCATTGCATGCCCGCCCGCCCTCCCGGATTTCGACTACGGTTTTTCGTTCTTGCAGTTGGCTATTGAAAGCCAGATTGGCGGGAAGTCGCTACCAACCAGCTGTCACACAGGCATAAGTGGTCATTGTGGGGCTCCCTCTTTAGAAGGACGGCAGGTGTGTCCTTTTCTTGCGGTTGGACATTTAGACGTTCCCCTGCGGGAACCGAACGTTTGCCAGAGAAAGAGGGGTAAGGCCAGCACAATGCGGGTTATGCGGGAAGGAGGCGGGGTAGGTGTACTCCCCTCCTTGGTTTGGTGGTTTCCATCTAGGTGACTGGTGCTGGTGTTTGGCAGCGACTTTCTGTTTGCCATCCTCCAAACTAAATTTAAATCTATTCAAAATCAATTCTAATTCGATCACAATTATAGTTTAAAGAGTTGGTCAGCGATCAATAAACTTCGTCTGACCTTTAACTCCAGCTACGGTGTCCGTGTCTTTATTTCAGTGTGTGGTGTGGTTTAATTTAGTGATAAGCTAGCTTAAAGAAAAGGTTTATGTAATCACAATAAAGTTATGAGCGCCTTATTATAACTCCAAATAAAAGGGTTATTATCCAAATAATTTTTACAGGCTTTGCCATGTGAGTGTGGTTTAGGGGTACATTCTCCGGTTCCGCATATTGTTATATAACTCGAGAGAAATAATTGAATACAAAAATTTGGAGGATAAATCTGCGATCCTGTCTACCATTGCAGTGCCACTCCTAGATGGGCCAGGTGTTTGTGTCGGCCACTTGTGTCGCTTATCTTAGTCATCCAGCGACCTCGGTGCAAATTTTAGGAATAAAATAATATTGTGAGGTGTGAGGTGTTCAGAATAGACTGGAAATGAGTGGAAATGATGGTTATTGGGGTTAATAATACCTTGGGATCAAAATGACCCCCAAATTCTATGATATAAGCTGTTTTTAGGGTTTTTTGTAAAAAAAAATCGAATCCAAAACTAGAGATGAGCGGGTTCGGTTCCTCTGAATCCGAACCCGCCCGAACTTCATGTTTTTTTACACGGGTCCGAGCTACTCGGATCTTCCCGCCTTGCTCGGTTAACCCGAGCGCGCCCGAACGTCATCATCACGCTGTCGGATTCTCGCGAGGCTCGGATTCTATCGCGAGACTCGGATTCTATATAAGGAGCCGCGCGTCGCCGCCATTTTCACACGTGCATTGAGATTGATAGGGAGAGGACGTGGCTGGCGTCCTCTCCGTTTAGAAATAGATAGGAGAGTGAGAGTGAGACACTTCATTTACTGGAGCTTAGGAGGAGTACTCAGAGAGTGCAGAATTTTGCTGATAGTAGTTAGTTATACTAGTGACTGACCAGTGACCACCAGTGCAGTTTTATTATTATTTAATATAATCCGTTCTCTGCCTGAAAAAAAACGATACACAGTGACTCAGTCACATACCATATCTGTGCTCAGCCCAGTGTGCTGCATCATCTCTATGTATAATATCTGACTGTGCTCACACAGCTTAATTGTGGGGGAGACTGGGGAGCAGTTATAGGTTATAGCAGGAGCCAGGAGTACATATTAAACAGTGCACACTTTTGCTGCCAGAGTGCCACTGCCAGTGTGACTGACCAGTGACCTGACCACACTGACCACCAGTATATTGTGATTGTCTGCCTGAAAAAGTTAAACACTCGTCGTGTGACTTGTGTGGTGTTTTTTTATTCTATAAAAAACTCATTCTGCTGACAGACAGTGTCCAGCAGGTCCGTCATTATATAATATATACCTGTCCGGCTGCAGTAGTGATATATATATATTTTTTATATCATTATTTATCATCCAGTCTATACTAGCAGCAGACACAGTACGGTAGTTCACGGCTTTAGCTACCTCTGTGTCGGCACTCGGCAGTCCATCCATAATTGTATACCACCTACCCGTGGTTTTTTTTTTTTTTCTTTCTTCTTTATACATACTACATCTCATTATCATCCAGTCTATATTAGCAGCAGACACAGTACAGTACGGTAGTCCACGGCTGTAGCTATCTCTGTGTCGGCACTCGGCAGTCCATCCATAATTGTATACCACCTACCCGTGTTTTTTTTTTTTTTCTTCTTGATACATACTACATCTCATTATCATCCAGTCTATATTAGCAGCAGACACAGTACGGTAGTCCACGGCTGTAGCTACCTCTGTGTCGGCACTCGGCAGTCCATCCATAATTGTATACCACCTACCCGTGGTTTTTTTTTTCTTTCTTCTTTGTACATACTACATCTCATTATCATCCAGTCTATATAGCAGCAGACACAGTACGGTAGTCCACGGCTGTAGCTACCTCTGTGTCGGCACTCGGCAGTCCATCCATAATTGTATACTAGTATCCATCCATCTCCATTGTTTACCTGAGGTGCCTTTTAGTTGTGCCTATTAAAATATGGAGAACAAAAATGTTGAGGTTCCAAAATTAGGGAAAGATCAAGATCCACTTCCACCTCGTGCTGAAGCTGCTGCCACTAGTCATGGCCGAGACGATGAAATGCCAGCAACGTCGTCTGCCAAGGCCGATGCCCAATGTCATAGTACAGAGCATGTCAAATCCAAAACACCAAATATCAGTAAAAAAAGGACTCCAAAACCTAAAATAAAATTGTCGGAGGAGAAGCGTAAACTTGCCAATATGCCATTTACCACACGGAGTGGCAAGGAACGGCTGAGGCCCTGGCCTATGTTCATGGCTAGTGGTTCAGCTTCACATGAGGATGGAAGCACTCAGCCTCTCGCTAGAAAAATGAAAAGACTCAAGCTGGCAAAAGCAGTAGCACCGCAAAGAACTGTGCGTTCTTCGAAATCCCAAATCCACAAGGAGAGTCCAATTGTGTCGGTTGCGATGCCTGACCTTCCCAACACTGGACGTGAAGAGCATGCGCCTTCCACCATTTGCACGCCCCCTGCAAGTGCTGGAAGGAGCACCCGCAGTCCAGTTCCTGATAGTCAGATTGAAGATGTCAGTGTTGAAGTACACCAGGATGAGGAGGATATGGGTGTTGCTGGCGCTGGGGAGGAAATTGACCAGGAGGATTCTGATGGTGAGGTGGTTTGTTTAAGTCAGGCACCCGGGGAGACACCTGTTGTCCGTGGGAGGAATATGGCCACTGACATGCCTGGTGAAAATACAAAAAAAATCAGCTCTTCGGTGTGGAAGTATTTCAACAGAAATGCGGACAACAGGTGTCAAGCCGTGTGTTGCCTTTGTCAAGCTGTAATAAGTAGGGGTAAGGACGTTAACCACCTCGGAACATCCTCCCTTATACGTCACCTGCAGCGCATTCATAATAAGTCAGTGACAAGTTCAAAAACTTTGGGCGACAGCGGAAGCAGTCCACTGACCAGTAAATCCCTTCCTCTTGTAACCAAGCTCACGCAAACCACCCCACCAACTCCCTCAGTGTCAATTTCCTCCTTCCCCAGGAATGCCAATAGTCCTGCAGGCCATGTCACTGGCAATTCTGATGATTCCTCTCCTGCCTGGGATTCCTCCGATGCATCCTTGCGTGTAACGCCTACTGCTGCTGGCGCTGCAGTTGTTGCTGCTGGGAGTCGATGGTCATCCCTGAGGGGAAGTCGTAAGCCCACTTGTACTACTTCCAGTAAGCAATTGACTGTCCAACAGTCCTTTGCGAGGAAGATGAAATATCACAGCAGTCATCCTGCTGCAAAGCGGATAACTGAGGCATTGACAACTATGTTGGTGTTAGACGTGCGTCCGGTATCCGCCGTTAGTTCACAGGGAACTAGACAATTTATTGAGGCAGTGTGCCCCCGTTACCAAATACCATCTAGGTTCCACTTCTCTAGGCAGGCGATACCGAGAATGTACACGGACGTCAGAAAAAGACTCACCAGTGTCCTAAAAAATGCAGTTGTACCCAATGTCCACTTAACCACGGACATGTGGACAAGTGGAGCAGGGCAGGGTCAGGACTATATGACTGTGACAGCCCACTGGGTAGATGTATGGACTCCCGCCGCAAGAACAGCAGCGGCGGCACCAGTAGCAGCATCTCGCAAACGCCAACTCTTTCCTAGGCAGGCTACGCTTTGTATCACCGCTTTCCAGAATACGCACACAGCTGAAAACCTCTTACGGCAACTGAGAAAAATCATCGCGGAATGGCTTACCCCAATTGGACTCTCCTGTGGATTTGTGGCATCGGACAACGCCAGCAATATTGTGTGTGCATTAAATATGGGCAAATTCCAGCACGTCCCATGTTTTGCACATACCTTGAATTTGGTGGTGCAGAATTTTTTAAAAAACGACAGGGGCATGCAAGAGATGCTGTCGGTGGCCAGAAGAATTGCGGGACACTTTCGGCGTACAGGCACCACGTACAGAAGACTGGAGCACCACCAAAAACTACTGAACCTGCCCTGCCATCATCTGAAGCAAGAAGTGGTAACGAGGTGGAATTCAACCCTCTATATGCTTCAGAGGTTGGAGGAGCAGCAAAAGGCCATTCAAGCCAATACAATTGAGCACGATATAGGAGGTGGAATGCACCTGTCCCAAGCGCAGTGGAGAATGATTTCAACGTTGTGCAAGGTTCTGATGCCCTTTGAACTTGCCACACGTGAAGTCAGTTCAGACACTGCCAGCCTGAGTCAGGTCATTCCCCTCATCAGGCTTTTGCAGAAGAAGCTGGAGACATTGAAGGAGGAGCTAACACGGAGCGATTCCGCTAGGCATGTGGGACTTGTGGATGGAGCCCTTAATTCGCTTAACAAGGATTCACGGGTGGTCAATCTGTTGAAATCAGAGCACTACATTTTGGCCACCGTGCTCGATCCTAGATTTAAAGCCTACCTTGGATCTCTCTCTCCGGCAGACACAAGTCTGCTGGGGTTGAAAGACCTGCTGGTGAGAAAATTGTCAAGTCAAGCGGAACGCGACCTGTCAACATCTCCTCCTTCACATTCTCCCGCAACTGGGGGTGCGAGGAAAAGGCTCAGAATTCCGAGCCCACCCGCTGGCGGTGATGCAGGGCAGTCTGGAGCGACTGCTGATGCTGACATCTGGTCCGGACTGAAGGACCTGACAACGATTACGGACATGTCGTCTACTGTCACTGCATATGATTCTCTCAACATTGAAAGAATGGTGGAGGATTATATGAGTGACCGCATCCAAGTAGGCACGTCACACAGTCCGTACTTATACTGGCAGGAAAAAGAGGCAATTTGGAGGCCCTTGCACAAACTGGCTTTATTCTACCTAAGTTGCCCTCCCACAAGTGTGTACTCCGAAAGAGTGTTTAGTGCCGCCGCTCACCTTGTCAGCAATCGGCGTACGAGGTTACATCCAGAAAATGTGGAGAAGATGATGTTCATTAAAATGAATTATAATCAATTCCTCCGCGGAGACATTGACCAGCAGCAATTGCCTCCACAAAGTACACAGGGAGCTGAGATGGTGGATTCCAGTGGGTACGAATTGATAATCTGTGAGGAGGGGGATGTTCACTGTGATATATCGGAGGATGATGATGAGGTGGACATCTTGCCTCTGTAGAGCCAGTTTGTGCAAGGAGAGATTAATTGCTTCTTTTTTGGTGGGGGTCCAAACCAACCCGTCATATCAGTCACAGTCGTGTGGCAGACCCTGTCACTGAAATGATGGGTTGGTTAAAGTGTGCATGTCCTGTTTATACAACATAAGGGTGGGTGGGAGGGCCCAAGGACAATTCCATCTTGCACCTCTTTTTTCTTTAATTTTTCTTTGCGTCATGTGCTGTTTGGGGAGTGTTTTTTGGAAGGGCCATCCTGCGTGACACTGCAGTGCCACTCCTAGATGGGCCCGGTGTTTGTGTCGGCCACTAGGGTCGCTTATCTTACTCACACAGCTACCTCATTGCGCCTCTTTTTTTCTTTGCGTCATGTGCTGTTTGGGGAGTGTTTTTTGGAAGGGCCATCCTGCGTGACACTGCAGTGCCACTCATAGATGGGCCCGGTGTTTGTGTCGGCCACTAGGGTCGCTTATCTTACTCACACAGCTACCTCATTGCGCCTCTTTTTTTCTTTGCGTCATGTGCTGTTTGGGGAGGGTTTTTTGGAAGGTACATCCTGCGTGACACTGCAGTGCCACTCCTAGATGGGCCCGGTGTTTGTGTCGGCCACTAGGGTCGCTTATCTTACTCACACAGCTACCTCATTGCGCCTCTTTTTTTCTTTGCGTCATGTGCTGTTTGGGGAGTGTTTTTTGGAAGGGCCATCCTGCGTGACACTGCAATGCCACTCCTAGATGGGCCCGGTGTTTGTGTCGGCCACTAGGGTCGCTTATCTTACTCACACAGCTACCTCATTGCGCCTCTTTTTTTCTTTGCGTCATGTGCTGTTTGGGGAGGGTTTTTTGGAAGGGACATCCTGCGTGACACTGCAGTGCCACTCCTAGATGGGCCAGGTGTTTGTGTCGGCCACTAGGGTCGCTTAGCTTAGTCATCCAGCGACCTCGGTGCAAATTTTAGGACTAAAAATAATATTGTGAGGTGTGAGGTATTCAGAATAGACTGAAAATGAGTGGAAATTATGGTTTTTGAGGTTAATAATACTTTGGGATCAAAATGACCCCCAAATTCTATGATTTAAGCTGTTTTTTTAGGTTTTTTGGAAAAAAACACCCGAATCCAAAACACACCCGAATCCGACAAAAAAAATTCGGTTAGGTTTTGCCAAAACGCAGTCGAACCCAAAACACGGCCGCGGAACCGAACCCAAAACCAAAACACAAAACCCGAAAAATTTCCGGCGCTCATCTCTATCCAAAACACACCCGAATCCGACAAAAAATGTTCAGCCAGTTTTTGCTAAAACGCGTCCAAATCCAAAACACGGCCGCGGAACCGAATCCAAAACCAAAACACAAAACCCGAAAAATGTCCGGTGCACATCTCTATATATAACACATGTAACTGTGACAGGGAAGGTGGCCCCTCTCAGCTCTGGCCCCATAGCAGCTGCACTGCCTGCACCTATGGTAGCTACACCCTGTATATAACACATGTAACTGTGACAGGGAAGGTGGCTACTCTCAGCTCTGGCCCCATAGCAGCTGCACTCCCTGCACCTATGGTAGCTACACCCTGAATATAACACATGTAACTGTGACAGGGAAGGTGGCTCCTCTCAGCTCTGTCCCCATAGCAGCTGCACTCCCTGCACCTATGGTAGCTACACCCTGTATATAACACATGTAACTGTGACAGGGAAGGTGGCCCCTCTCAGCTCTGGCCCCATAGCAGCTGCACTCCCTGCACCTATGGTAGCTACACCCTGTATATAACACATGTAACTGTGACAGGGAAGGTGGCTCCTCTCAGCTCTGGCCCCATAGCAGCTGCACTCCCTGCACCTATAGTAGCTACACCCTGTACATAACACATGTAACTGTGACAGGGAAGGTGGCCCCTCTCAGCTCTGGCCCCATAGCAGCTGCAATCCCTACACCTATGGTAGCTACACCCTGTATATAACACATGTAACTGTGACAGGGAAGGTGGCTCCTCTCAGCTCTGGCCCCATAGCAGCTGCACTCCCTGCACCTATGGTAGCTACACCCTGTACATAACACATGTAACTGTGACAGGGAAGGTGGCCCCTCTCAGCTCTGGGCCCATAGCAGCTGCACTCCCTGCACCTATGGTAGCTACACCCTGTATATAACACATGTAACTGTGACAGGGAAGGTGGCCCCTCTCAGCTCTGTCCCCATAGCAGCTGCACTCCCTGCATCTATGGTAGCTACACCCTGTATATAACACATGTAACTGTGACAGGGACGGTGGCCCCTCTCAGCTCTGGGCCCCATAGCAGCTGCACTCCCTGCACCTATGGTAGCTACACCCTGTATATAACACATGTAACTGTGACAGGAAAGGTGGCCCCTCTGAGCTCTGGCCCCATAGCAGCTGCACTCCCGGCACCTATGGTAACTACACCCTGTATATAACACATGTATCTGTGACAGGGAAGGTGGCCCCTCTCAGCTCTGTCCCCATAGCAGCTGCACTCCCTGCATCTATGGTAGCTACACCCTGTATATAACACATGTAACTGTGACAGGGACGGTGGCCCCTCTCAGCTCTGTCCCCATAGCAGCTGCACTCCCTGCACCTATGGTAGCTACACCCCTGTGTATAACACATGTAACTGTGACAGGGAAGGTGGCCCCTCTCAGCTCTGGGCCCATAGCAGCTGCACTCCCTGCACCTATGGTAGCTACACCCTGTATATAACACATGTAACTGTGACAGGGAAGGTGGCTCCTCTCAGCTCTGGGCCCCATAGCAGCTGCACTCCCTGCACCTATGGTAGCTACACCCTGTATATAACACATGTATCTGTGACAGGGAAGGTGGCCCCTCTCAGCTATGTCCCCATAGCAGCTGCACTCCCTGCACCTATGGTAGCTACACCCTGTATATAACATGTAACTGTGACAGGGAAGGTGGCCCCTCTCAGCTCTGTCCCCATAGCAGCTGCACTCCCTGCACCTATGGTAGCTACACCCTGTATATAACACATGTAACTGTGACAGGGAAGGTGGCCCCTCTCAGCTCTGGCCCCATAGCAGCTGCACTCCCTGCACCTATGGTAGCTACACCCTGTATATAACACATGTAACTGTGACAGGGAAGGTGGCCCCTCTCAGCTCTGGCCCCATAGCAGCTGCACTCCCTGCACCTATGGTAGCTACACCCCAGTATATAACACATGTAACTGTGACAGGGAAGGTGGCTCCTCTCAGCTCTGGCCCCATAGCAGCTGCACTCCCTGCACCTATGGTAGCTACACCCCAGTATATAACACATGTAACTGTGACAGGGAAGGTGGCTCCTCTCAGCTCTGGCCCCATAGCAGCTGCACTCCCTGCACCTATGGTAGCTACATCCTGTATATAACACATGTAACTGTGACAGGGAAGCTGGCCCCTCTCAGCACTGGGCCCCATAGCAGCTGCACTCCCTGCACCTATGGTAGCTACACCCTGTATATACCACATGTAACTGTGACAGGGAAGGTGGCCCCTCTCAGCTCTGGGCCCCATAGCAGCTGCACTCCCTGCACCTATGGTAGCTACACCCTGTATATACCACATGTAACTGTGACAGGGAAGGTGGGCTCTCTCAGCTCTGGCCCCATAGCAGCTGCACTCCCTGCACCTATGGTAGCTACTCCCTGTATATAACACATGTAACTGTGACAGGGAAGGTGGCTCCTCTCAGCTCTGGCCCCATAGCAGCTGCACTCCCTGCATCTATGGTAGCTACACCCTGTATATAACACATGTAACTGTGACAGGGAAGGTGGCCCCTCTCAGCTCTGGCCCCATAGCAGCTGCACTCCCTGCACCTATGGTAGCTACACCCTGTATATAACACATGTAACTGTGACAGGGAAGGTGGCCCCTCTCAGCTCTGGCCCCATAGCAGCTGTACTCCCTGCACCTATGGTAGTTACACCCTGTATATAACACATGTAACTGTGACAGGGAAGGTGGCCTCTCTCAGCCCTGGCCCCATAGCAGCTGCACTCCCTGCACCTATGGTAGCTACACCCTGTATATAACACATGTAACAGTGACAGGGAAGGTGGCCCCTCTCAGCTCTGGCCCCATAGCAGCTGCACTCCCTGCACCTATGGTAGCTACACCCTGTATATAACACATGTAACTGTGACAGGGAAGGTGGCTTCTCTCAGCTCTGGCACCATAGCAGCTGCACTCCCTGCACCTATGGTAGCTACACCCTGTATATAACACATGTAACTGTGACAGGGAAGGTGGCCCCTCTCAGCTCTGGCCCCATAGCAGCTGTACTCCCTGCACCTATGGTAGTTACACCCTGTATATAACACATGTAACTGTGACAGGGAAGGTGGCCTCTCTCAGCCCTGGCCCCATAGCAGCTGCACTCCCTGCACCTATGGTAGCTACACCCTGTATATAACACAATGTAACTGTGACAGGGAAGGTGGCCTCTCTCAGCTCTGGCCCCATAGCAGCTGCACTCCCTGCACCTATGGTAGCTACACCCTGTATATAACACATGTAACTGTGACAGGGAAGGTGGCCCCTCTCAGCTCTGGCCCCATAGCAGCTGCACTCCCTGCACCTATGGTGGCTACACCCTGTATATAATAGAGATGAGCGCCTGAAATTTTTCGGGTTTTGTGTTTTGGTTTTGGGTTCTGTTCCGCGGCCGTGTTTTGGGTTCGACCGCGTTTTGGCAAAACCTCACCGAATTTTTTTTGTCGGATTCGGGTGTGTTTTGGATTCGGGTGTTTTTTTCAAAAAACCCTAAAAAACAGCTTAAATCATAGAATTTGGGGGTCATTTTGATCCCATATTATTATTAACCTCAAAAACCATAATTTCCACTCATTTTCAGTCTATTCTGAATACCTCACACCTCACAATATTATTTTTAGTCCTAAAATTTGCACCAAGGTCGCTGGATGACTAAGCTAAGCGACACTAGTGGCCGACACAAACACCTGGCCCATCTAGGAGTGGCACTGCAGTGTCACGCAGGATGTCCCTTCCAAAAAACCCTCCCCAATCAGCACATGACGCAAAGAAAAAAAGAGGCGCAATGAGGTAGCTGACTGTGTGAGTAAGATAAGCGACCCTAGTGGCCGACACAAACACCGGGCCCATTTAGGAGTGGCACTGCAGTGTCACGCAGGATGTCCCTTCCAAAAAACCCTCCCCAATCAGCACATGACGCAAAGAAAAAAAGAGGCGCAATGAGGTAGCTGACTGTGTGAGTAAGATTAGCGACCCTAGTGGCCGACACAAACACCGGGCCCATTTAGGAGTGGCACTGCAGTGTCACGCAGGATGTCCCTTCCAAAAAACCCTCCCCAATCAGCACATGACGCAAAGAAAAAAAGAGGCGCAATGAGGTAGCTGACTGTGTGAGTAAGATTAGCGACCCTAGTGGCCGACACAAACACCGGGCCCATTTAGGAGTGGCACTGCAGTGTCACGCAGGATGTCCCTTCCAAAAAACCCTCCCCAATCAACACATGACGCAAAGAAAAAAAGAGGCGCAATGAGGTAGCTGACTGTGTGAGTAAGATTAGCGACCCTAGTGGCCGACACAAACACCGGGCCCATTTAGGAGTGGCACTGCAGTGTCACGCAGGATGTCCCTTCCAAAAAACCCTCCCCAATCAGCACATGACGCAAAGAAAAAAAGAGGCGCAATGAGGTAGCTGACTGTGTGAGTAAGATTAGCGACCCTAGTGGCCGACACAAACACCGGGCCCATTTAGGAGTGGCACTGCAGTGTCACGCAGGATGTCCCTTCCAAAAAACCCTCCCCAATCAACACATGACGCAAAGAAAAAAAGAGGCGCAATGAGGTAGCTGACTGTGTGAGTAAGATTAGCGACCCTAGTGGCCGACACAAACACCGGGCCCATTTAGGAGTGGCACTGCAGTGTCACGCAGGATGTCCCTTCCAAAAAACCCTCCCCAATCAGCACATGACGCAAAGAAAAAAAGAGGCGCAATGAGGTAGCTGACTGTGTGAGTAAGATTAGCGACCCTAGTGGCCGACACAAACACCGGGCCCATTTAGGAGTGGCACTGCAGTGTCACGCAGGATGTCCCTTCCAAAAAACCCTCCCCAATCAGCACATGACGCAAAGAAAAAAAGAGGCGCAATGAGGTAGCTGACTGTGTGAGTAAGATTAGCGACCCTAGTGGCCGACACAAACACCGGGCCCATTTAGGAGTGGCACTGCAGTGTCACGCAGGATGTCCCTTCCAAAAAACCCTCCCAAAACAGCACATGACGCAAAGAAAAATAAAAGAAAAAAGAGGTGCAAGATGGAATTGTCCTTGGGCCCTCCCACCCACCCTTATGTTGTATAAACAAAACAGGACATGCACACTTTAACCAACCCATCATTTCAGTGACAGGGTCTGCCACACGACTGTGACTGATATGACGGGTTGGTTTGGACCCCCCCCAAAAAAGAAGCAATTAATCTCTCCTTGCACAAACTGGCTCTACAGAGGCAAGATGTCCACCTCATCATCACCCTCCGATATATCACCGTGTACATCCCCCTCCTCACAGATTATCAATTCGTCCCCACTGGAATCCACCATCTCAGCTCCCTGTGTACTTTGTGGAGGCAATTGCTGCTGGTCAATGTCTCCGCGGAGGAATTGATTATAATTCATTTTAATGAACATCATCTTCTCCACATTTTCTGGATGTAACCTCGTACGCCGATTGCTGACAAGGTGAGCGGCGGCACTAAACACTCTTTCGGAGTACACACTTGTGGGAGGGCAACTTAGGTAGAATAAAGCCAGTTTGTGCAATGGCCTCCAAATTGCCTCTTTTTCCTGCCAGTATAAGTATGGACTGTGTGACGTGCCTACTTGGATGCGGTCACTCATATAATCCTCCACCATTCTTTCAATGGTGAGAGAATCATATGCAGTGACAGTAGACGACATGTCCGTAATCGTTGTCAGGTCCTTCAGTCCGGACCAGATGTCAGCATCAGCAGTCGCTCCAGACTGCCCTGCATCACCGCCAGCGGGTCGGCTCGGAATTCTGAGCCTTTTCCTCGCACCCCCAGTTGCGGGAGAATGTGAAGGAGGAGATGTTGACAGGTCGCGTTCCGCTTGACTTGACAATTTTCTCACCAGCAGGTCTTTCAACCCCAGCAGACTTGTGTCTGCCGGAAAGAGAGATCCAAGGTAGGCTTTAAATCTAGGATCGAGCACGGTGGCCAAAATGTAGTGCTCTGATTTCAACAGATTGACCACCCGTGAATCCTTGTTAAGCGAATTAAGGGCTCCATCCACAAGTCCCACATGCCTAGCGGAATCGCTCCGTGTTAGCTCCTCCTTCAATGTCTCCAGCTTCTTCTGCAAAAGCCTGATGAGGGGAATGACCTGACTCAGGCTGGCAGTGTCTGAACTGACTTCACGTGTGGCAAGTTCAAAGGGCATCAGAACCTTGCACAACGTTGAAATCATTCTCCACTGCGCTTGAGACAAGTGCATTCCACCTCCTATATCGTGCTCAATTGTATAGGCTTGAATGGCCTTTTGCTGCTCCTCCAACCTCTGAAGCATATAGAGGGTTGAATTCCACCTCGTTACCACTTCTTGCTTCAGATGATGGCAGGGCAGGTTCAGTAGTTTTTGGTGGTGCTCCAGTCTTCTGTACGTGGTGCCTGTACGCCGAAAGTGTCCCGCAATTCTTCTGGCCACCGACAGCATCTCTTGCACGCCCCTGTCGTTTTTTAAATAATTCTGCACCACCAAATTCAAGGTATGTGCAAAACATGGGACGTGCTGGAATTTGCCCATATTTAATGCACACACAATATTGCTGGCGTTGTCCGATGCCACAAATCCACAGGAGAGTCCAATTGGGGTAAGCCATTCCGCGATGATCTTCCTCAGTTGCCGTAAGAGGTTTTCAGCTGTGTGCGTATTCTGGAAACCGGTGATACAAAGCGTAGCCTGCCTAGGAAAGAGTTGGCGTTTGCGAGATGCTGCTACTGGTGCCGCCGCTGCTGTTCTTGCGGCGGGAGTCCATACATCTACCCAGTGGGCTGTCACAGTCATATAGTCCTGACCCTGCCCTGCTCCACTTGTCCACATGTCCGTGGTTAAGTGGACATTGGGTACAGCTGCATTTTTTAGGACACTGGTGACTCTTTTTCTGAGGTCTGTGTAAATTTTCGGTATCGCCTGCCTAGAGAAATGGAACCTAGATGGTATTTGGTACCGGGGACACAGTACCTCCAACAAGTCTCTAGTTGGCTCTGCAGTAATGATGGATACCGGAACCACGGTTCTCACCACCCAGGATGCCAAGGCCTCAGTTATCCGCTTTGCAGTAGGATGACTGCTGTGATATTTCATCTTCCTCGCAAAGGACTGTTGGACAGTCAATTGCTTGGTGGAAGTAGTAAAAGTGGTCTTACGACTTCCCCTCTGGGATGACCATCGACTCCCAGCAGCAACAACAGCAGCGCCAGCAGCAGTAGGCGTTACACGCAAGGATGCATCGGAGGAATCCCAGGCAGGAGAGGAATCGTCAGAATTGCCAGTGACATGGCCTGCAGGACTATTGGCATTCCTGGGGAAGGAGGAAATTGAAACTGAGGGAGTTGGTGGGGTGGTTTGCGTGAGCTTGGTTACAAGAGGAAGGGATTTACTGGTCAGTGGACTGCTTCCGCTGTCACCCAAAGTTTTTGAACTTGTCACTGTCTTATTATGAATGCGCTGCAGGTGACGTATAAGGGAGGATGTTCCGAGGTGGTTAACGTCCTTACCCCTACTTATTACAGCTTGACAAAGGGAACACACGGCTTGACACCTGTTGTCCGCATTTCTGTTGAAATACCTCCACACCGAAGAGCTGATTTTTTTGGTATTTTCACCTGGCATGTCAACGGCCATATTCCTCCCACCGACAACAGGTGTCTCCCCGGGTGCCTGACTTAAACAAACCACCTCACCATCAGAATCCTCCTGGTCAATTTCCTCCCCAGCGCCAGCAACACCCATATTATCCTCCTCATCCTGGTGTACTTCAACACTGACATCTTCAATCTGACTATCAGGAACTGGACTGCGGGTGCTCCTTCCAGCACTTGCAGGGGGCGTGCAAATGGTGGAAGGCGCATGCTCTTCACGTCCAGTGTTGGGAAGGTCAGGCATCGCAACCGACACAATTGGACTCTCCTTGTGGATTTGGGATTTCGAAGAATGCACAGTTCTTTGCTGTGCTTTTGCCAGCTTGAGTCTTTTCATTTTTCTAGCGAGAGGCTGAGTGCTTCCATCCTCATGTGAAGCTGAACCACTAGCCATGAACATAGGCCAGGGCCTCAGCCGTTCCTTGCCACTCCGTGTGGTAAATGGCATATTGGCAAGTTTACGCTTCTCCTCCGACAATTTTATTTTAGGTTTTGGAGTCCTTTTTTTACTGATATTTGGTGTTTTGGATTTGACATGCTCTGTACTATGACATTGGGCATCGGCCTTGGCAGACGACGTTGCTGGCATTTCATCGTCTCGGCCATGACTAGTGGCAGCAGCTTCAGCACGAGGTGGAAGTGGATCTTGATCTTTCCCTAATTTTGGAACCTCAACATTTTTGTTCTCCATATTTTAATAGGCACAACTAAAAGGCACCTCAGGTAAACAATGGAGATGGATGGATACTAGTATACAATTATGGACGGACTGCCGAGTGCCGACACAGAGGTAGCCACAGCCGTGAACTACCGTACTGTACTGTGTCTGCTGCTAATATAGACTGGTTGATAAAGAGATGTCGTAGTATGTATGTATGAAGAAGAAAGAAAAAAAAACCACGGTTAGGTGGTATACAATTATGGACGGACTGCCGAGTGCCGACACAGAGGTAGCCACAGCCGTGAACTACCGTACTGTACTGTGTCTGCTGCTAATATAGACTGGTTGATAAAGAGATGTCGTAGTATGTATGTATGAAGAAGAAAGAAAAAAAAACCACGGTTAGGTGGTATACAATTATGGACGGACTGCCGAGTGCCGACACAGAGGTAGCCACAGCCGTGAACTACCGTACTGTACTGTGTCTGCTGCTAATATAGACTGGTTGATAAAGAGATGTCGTAGTATGTATGTATGAAGAAGAAAGAAAAAAAAACCACGGGTAGGTGGTATACAATTATGGACGGACTGCCGAGTGCCGACACAGAGGTAGCCACAGCCGTGAACTACCGTACTGTACTGTGTCTGCTGCTAATATAGACTGGTTGATAAAGAGATGTCGTAGTATGTATGTATGAAGAAGAAAGAAAAAAAAACCACGGTTAGGTGGTATACAATTATGGACGGACTGCCGAGTGCCGACACAGAGGTAGCCACAGCCGTGAACTACCGTACTGTACTGTGTCTGCTGCTAATATAGACTGGTTGATAAAGAGATGTCGTAGTATGTATGTATGAAGAAGAAAGAAAAAAAAACCACGGTTAGGTGGTATACAATTATGGACGGACTGCCGAGTGCCGACACAGAGGTAGCCACAGCCGTGAACTACCGTACTGTACTGTGTCTGCTGCTAATATAGACTGGTTGATAAAGAGATGTCGTAGTATGTATGTATGAAGAAGAAAGAAAAAAAAAACACGGGTAGGTGGTATACAATTATGGATGGACTGCCGAGTGCCGACACAGATGTAGCCACAGCCGTGAACTACCGTACTGTACTGTGTCTGCTGCTAATATAGACTGGTTGATAAAGAGATGTCGTAGTATGTATGTATGAAGAAGAAAGAAAAAAAAACCACGGGTAGGTGGTATACAATTATGGACGGACTGCCGAGTGCCGACACAGAGGTAGCCACAGCCGTGAACTACCGTACTGTACTGTGTCTGCTGCTATGATAGACTGGTTGATAAAGAGATGTCGTAGTATGTATGTATGAAGAAGAAAGAAAAAAAAAACACAGGTAGGTGGTATACAATTATGGACGGACTGCCGAGTGCCGACACAGAGGTAGCCACAGCCGTGAACTACCGTACTGTACTGTGTCTGCTGCTAATATAGACTGGTTGATAAAGAGATGTCGTAGTATGTATGTATGAAGAAGAAAGAAAAAAAAACCACGGTTAGGTGGTATACAATTATGGACGGACTGCCGAGTGCCGACACAGAGGTAGCCACAGCCGTGAACTACCGTACTGTACTGTGTCTGCTGCTAATATAGACTGGTTGATAAAGAGATGTCGTAGTATGTATGTATGAAGAAGAAAGAAAAAAAAACCACGGGTAGGTGGTATACAATTATGGACGGACTGCCGAGTGCCGACACAGAGGTAGCCACAGCCGTGAACTACCGTACTGTACTGTGTCTGCTGCTAATATAGACTGGTTGATAAAGAGATATCGTAATATGTATGTATGAAGAAGAAAGAAAAAAAAACCACGGGTAGGTGGTATACAATTATGGACGGACTGCCGAGTGCCGACACAGAGGTAGCCACAGCCGTGAACTACCGTACTGTACTGTGTCTGCTGCTAATATAGACTGGTTGATAAAGAGATGTCGTAGTATGTATGTATGAAGAAGAAAGAAAAAAAAACCACGGGTAGGTGGTATACAATTATGGACGGACTGCCGAGTGCCGACACAGAGGTAGCCACAGCCGTGAACTACCGTACTGTACTGTGTCTGCTGCTAATATAGACTGGTTGATAAAGAGATGTCGTAGTATGTATGTATGAAGAAGAAAGAAAAAAAAACCACGGGTAGGTGGTATACAATTATGGACGGACTGCCGAGTGCCGACACAGAGGTAGCCACAGCCGTGAACTACCGTACTGTACTGTGTCTGCTGCTAATATAGACTGGTTGATAAAGAGATGTCGTAGTATGTATGTATGAAGAAGAAAGAAAAAAAAACCACGGTTAGGTGGTATACAATTATGGACGGACTGCCGAGTGCCGACACAGAGGTAGCCACAGCCGTGATCTACCGTACTGTACTGTGTCTGCTGCTAATATAGACTGGTTGATAAAGAGATGTCGTAGTATGTATGTATGAAGAAGAAAGAAAACCACGGTTAGGTGGTATACAATTATGGACGGACTGCCGAGTGCCGACACAGAGGTAGCCACAGCCGTGAACTACCGTACTGTACTGTGTCTGCTGCTAATATAGACTGGTTGATAAAGAGATGTAGTAGTATGTATGTATAAAGAAGAAAGAAAAAAAAACCACGGGTAGGTGGTATACAATTATGGATGGACTGCCGAGTGCCGACACAGAGGTAGCTACAGCCGTGAACTACCGTACTGTGTCTGCTGCGACTGGATGATAAATAATGATATAAAAAAAATATATATATCACTACTGCAGCCGGACAGGTATATATATTATATAATGACGGACCTGCTGGACACTGTCTGTCAGCAGAATGAGTTTTTTATAGAATAAAAAAAAAAACACCACACAAGTGAAGTCACACGACGAGTGTTTAACTTTTTCAGGCAATCACAATATAGTATACTATACTACTAACTATACTGGTGGTCAGTGTGGTCAGGTCACTGGTCAGTCACACTGGCAGTGGCACTCCTGCAGCAAAAGTGTGCACTGTTTAATTTTAATATAATATGTACTCCGAGTCCTGGCTCCTGCTATAACCTATAACTGGCACTGCAGTGCTCCCCAGTCTCCCCCACAATTATAAGCTGTGTGAGCTGAGCACAGTCAGATATATAATATATACATAGATGATGCAGCAGACTGGGCTGAGCAGTGCACACAGATATGGTATGTGACTGAGTCACTGTGTGTATCGTTTTTTTCAGGCAGAGAACGGATATATTAAATAAAAAAACTGCACTGTCTGGTGGTCACTGTGGTCAGTCACTAAACTCTGCACTCTCTTCTACAGTATCACAGCCTCAGGTCAATCTCTCTCTCTCTCTCCTAATCTAAATGGAGAGGACGCCAGCCACGTCCTCTCCCTATCAATCTCAATGCACGTGTGAAAATGGCGGCGACGCGCGGCTCCTTATATAGAATCCGAGTCTTGCGAGAATCCGACAGCGTCATGATGACGTTCGGGCGCGCTCGGGTTAACCGAGCAAGGCGGGAGGATCCGAGTCTGCTCGGACCCGTGAAAAAAACCATGACGTTCGGGCGGGTTCGGATTCAGAGAAACCGAACCCGCTCATCTCTAGTATATAACACATGTAACTGTGACAGGGAAGGTGGCCCCTCTCAGCTCTGGCACCATAGCAGCTGCACTCCCTGCACCTATGATAGCTACACCCTGTATATAACACATGTAACTGTGACAGGGAAGGTGGCCCCTCTCAGCTCTGGCCCCATAGCATCTGCACTCCCTACACCTATGGTAGCTACACCCTGTATATAACACATGTACTGTGACAGGGAAGGTGGCTCCTCTCAGCTCTGGTCCCCATAGCAGCTGCACTCCCTGCACCTATGGTAGCTACACCCTGTATATAACACATGTAACTGTGACAGGGAAGGTGACCCCTCTCAGCTCTGGTCCCATAGCAGCTGCACTCCCTGCACCTATGGTAGCTACACCCTGTATATAACACATGTAACTGTGACAGGGAAGGTGGCTCCTCTCAGCTCTGGGCCCCATAGCAGCTGCACTCCCTGCACCTATGGTAGCTACACCCTGTATATAACAAATGTAACTGTGACAGGGAAGGTGGCCCCTCTCAGCTCTGGCCCCATAGCAGCTGCACTCCCTGCACCTATGGTAGCTATACCCTGTATATAACACATGTAACTGTGACAGGGAAGGTGGCCCCTCTGAGCTCTGGCCCCATAGCAGCTGCACTCCCTGCACCTATGGTAGCTACACCCTGTATATAACACATGTAACTGTGACAGGGAAGGTGGCCCCTCTGAGCTCTGGCCCCATAGCAGCTGCACTCCCTGCATCTATGGTAGCTACACCCTGTATATAACACATGTAACTAACTGTGACAGGGAAGGTGGCCCCTCTCAGCTCTGTCCCCATAGCAGCTGCACTCCCTGCACCTATGGTAGCTACACCCTGTATATAACACATGTAACTGTGACAGGGAAGGTGGCCCCTCTCAGCTCTGGCCCCATAGCAGCTGCACTCCCTGCACCTATGGTAGCTACACCCTGTATATAACACATGTAACTGTGACAGGGAAGGTGGCCCCTCTCAGCTCTGGGCCCCATAGCAGCTGCACTCCCTGCACCTATGGTAGCTACACCCTGTATATAACACATGTAACTGTGACAGGGAAGGTGGACCCTCTCAGCTCTGGCCCCATAGCAGCTGCACTCCCTGCACCTATGGTAGCTACACCCTGTATATAACACATGTAACTGTGACAGGGAAGGTGGCCCCTCTCAGTTCTGGACCCCATAGCAGCTGCACTCCCTGCACCTATGGTAGTTACACCCTGTATATAACACATGTAACTGTGACAGGGAAGGTGGCCTCTCTCAGCTCTGGCCCCATAGCAGCTGCACTCCCTGCACCTATGGTGGCTACACCCTGTATATAACACATGTAACTGTGACAGGGAAGGTGGCCCCTCTCAGCTCTGGCCCCATAGCAGCTGCACTCCCTGCACCTATGGTAGCTACACCCTGTATATAACACATGTACTGTGACAGGGAAGGTGGCCCCTCTCAGCTCTGGCCCCATAGCAGCTGCACTCCCTGCACCTATGGTAGCTACACCCTGTATATAACACATGTAACTGTGACAGGGAAGGTGGCCCCTCTCAGCTCTGGCCCCATAGCAGCTTCACTGCCTGCACCTATGGTGGCTACACCCTGTATATAACACATGTAACTGTGACAGGGAAGGTGGCTCCTCTCAGCTCTGGCCCCATAGCAGCTGCACTCCCTGTACCTATGGTAGCTACACCCTGTATATAACACATGTAACTGTGACAGGGAAGGTGGCCCCTCTCAGCTCTGGCCCCATAGCAGCTGCACTCCCTGCACCTATGGTAGCTACACCCTGTATATAACACATGTAACTGTGACAGGGAAGGTGGCCCCTCTCAGCTCTGGGCCCCATAGCAGCTGCACTCCCTGCACCTATGGTAGCTACACCCTGTATATAACACATGTAACTGTGACAGGGAAGGTGGCCCCTCTCAGCTCTGGCCCCATAGCAGCTGCACTCCCTGCACCTATGGTAGCTACACCCTGTATATAACACATGTAACTGTGACAGGGAAGGTGGCCCCTCTCAGTTCTGGACCCCATAGCAGCTGCACTCCCTGCACCTATGGTAGTTACACCCTGTATATAACACATGTAACTGTGACAGGGAAGGTGGCCTCTCTCAGCTCTGGCCCCATAGCAGCTGCACTCCCTGCACCTATGGTGGCTACACCCTGTATATAACACATGTAACTGTGACAGGGAAGGTGGCCCCTCTCAGCTCTGGCCCCATAGCAGCTGCACTCCCTGCACCTATGGTAGCTACACCCTGTATATAACACATGTACTGTGACAGGGAAGGTGGCCCCTCTCAGCTCTGGCCCCATAGCAGCTGCACTCCCTGCACCTATGGTAGCTACACCCTGTATATAACACATGTAACTGTGACAGGGAAGGTGGCCCCTCTCAGCTCTGGCCCCATAGCAGCTTCACTGCCTGCACCTATGGTGGCTACACCCTGTATATAACACATGTAACTGTGACAGGGAAGGTGGCCCCTCTGAGCTCTGGCCCCATAGCAGCTGAACTCCCTGCACCTATGGTAGCTACACCCTGTATATAACACATGTAACTGTGACAGGGAAGGTGGCCCCTCTGAGCTCTGGCCCCATAGCAGCTGCACTCCCTGCACCTATGGTAGCTACACCCTGTATATAACACATGTAACTGTGACAGGGAAGGTGGCCCCTCTCAGCTCTGGCCCCATAGCAGCTGCACTCCCTGCACCTATGGTAGCTACACCCTGTATATAACACATGTAACTGTGACAGGGAAGGTGGCCCCTCTCAGCTCTGTCCCCATAGCAGCTGCACTCCCTGCACCTATGGTAGCTACACCCTGTATATAACACATGTAACGGTGACAGGGAAGGTGGCTCCTCTCAGCTCTGGCCCCATAGCAGCTGCACTCCCTGCACCTATGGTAGCTACACCCTGTATATAACACATGTAACTGTGACAGGGAAGGTGGCCCCTCTCAGCTCTGGCCCCATAGCAGCTGCACTCCCTGCACCTATGGTAGCTACACCCTGTATATAACACATGTAACTGTGACAGGGAAGGTGGCCCCTCTCAGCTCTGTCCCCATAGCAGCTGCACTCCCTGCACCTATGGTAGCTACACCCTGTATATAACACATGTAACGGTGACAGGGAAGGTGGCTCCTCTCAGCTCTGGCCCCATAGCAGCTGCACTCCCTGCACCTATGGTAGCTACACCCTGTATATAACACATGTAACTGTGACAGGGAAGGTGGCCCCTCTCAGCTCTGGCCCCATAGCAGCTGCACTCCCTGCACCTATGGTAGCTACACCCTGTATATAACACATGTAACTGTGACAGGGAAGGTGGCCCCTCTCAGCTCTGGCCCCATAGCAGCTGCACTCCCTGCACCTATGGTAGCTACACCCTGTATATAACACATGTAACTGTGACAGGGAAGGTGGCCTCTCTCAGCTCTGGCCCCATAGCAGCTGCACTCCCTGCACCTATGGTAGCTACACCCTGTATATAACACATGTAACTGTGACAGGGAAGGTGGCCCCTCTCAGCTCTCGCCCCATAGCAGCTGCACTCCCTACACCTATGGTAGCTACACCCCTGTGTATAACACATGTAACTGTGACAGGGAAGGTGGCCCCTCTCAGCTCTGGGCCCCATAGCAGCTGCACTCCCTGCACCTATGGTAGCTACACCCTGTATATAACACATGTAACTGTGACAGGGAAGGTGGCTCCTCTCAGCTCTGTCCCCATTGCAGCTGTATTACCTGCACCTATGGTAGCTACACCCTGTATATAACACAAGTAACTGTGACAGGGAAAGTGGCCCCTCTCAGCTCTGGCCCCATAGCAGCTGCACTGCCTGCACCTATGGTAGCTACACCCTGTATATAACACAAGTAACTGTGACAGGGAAAGTGGCCCCTCTCAGCTCTGGCCCCATAGCAGCTGCACTGCCTGCACCTATGGTAGCTACACCCTGTATATAACACATGTAACTGTGACAGGGAAGGTGGCCCCTCTCAGCTCTGGCCCCATAGCAGCTGCACTCCCTGCACCTATGGTAGCTACACCCTGTATATAACACATGTAACTGTGACAGGGAAGGTGGCCCCTCTCAGATCTGTCCCCATAGCAGCTGCACTGCCTGCACCTATGGTAGCTACACCCTGTATATAACACATGTAACTGTGAAAGGGAAGGTGGCCCCTCTCAGCTCTGGGCCCATAGCAGCTGCACTCCCTGCACCTATGGTAGCTACACCCAGTGCCAGATTAAGGTCCTGATGGGCCGGGAGCTGAAATTTATAAAGGGCCTACTGTGCGCCGCCACAGGGAGTGTGACCAGTATGGTGGGGGTATGACTACTGATATGGAGGGAAGGGGGATCTGTGCCGTGGGGCACAAAAAAAACAACTATGGATTATTAATAAAATAACATTTAAGTTATTGAGGTTAGTAATACTCTAGGAACAAAAAAAAGTCCAAATTATGTGATTTTAGCTTTTTTTGTGTTAATTTTTGGAAAAAATACAAAACCAAAACCAGTCAGGGTGTTTTCAACCTCTAAACCATACATACTGTATACACACATACATACTGTATATATTTATCAAGATTAGAGATGAGCGGGTTCGGTTTCTCTGAATCCGAACCCGCCCGAACGTCATGGTTTTTTTCACGGGTCCGAGCAGACTCGGATCCTCCCGCCTTGCTCGGTTAACCCGAGCGCGCCCGAACGTCATCATGACGCTGTCGGATTCTCGCGAGACTCGGATTCTATATAAGGAGCCGCGCGTCGCCGCCATTTTCACACGTGCATTGAGATTGATAGGGAGAGGACGTGGCTGGCGTCCTCTCCATTTAGATTAGGAGAGAGAGAGAGAGATTGACCTGAGGCTGTGATACTGTAGAAGAGAGTGCAGAGTTTAGTGACTGACCACAGTGACCACCAGACAGTGCAGTTTTTTTATTTAATATATCCGTTCTCTGCCTGAAAAAAACGGTACACACAGTGACTCAGTCACATACCATATCTGTGTGCACTGCTCAGCCCAGTGTGCTGCATCATCTATGTATATATTATATATCTGACTGTGCTCAGCTCACACAGCTTATAATTGTGGGGGAGACTGGGGAGCACTGCAGTGCCAGTTATAGGTTATAGCAGGAGCCAGGAGTACAAGACAGTCACATACCATATCTGTGTGCACTGCTCAGCCCAGTGTGCTGCATCATCTATGTATATATTATATATCTGACTGTGCTCAGCTCACACAGCTTATAATTGTGGGGGAGACTGGGGAGCACTGCAGTGCCAGTTATAGGTTATAGCAGGAGCCAGGACTCGGAGTACATATTATATTAAAATTAAACAGTGCACACTTTTGCTGCAGGAGTGCCACTGCCAGTGTGACTGACCAGTGACCTAGTGACCACACTGACCACCAGTATAGTTAGTAGTATACTATATTGTGATTGCCTGAAAAAGTTAAACACTCGTCGTGTGACTTCACTTGTGTGGTGTTTTTTTTTTATTCTATAAAAAACTCATTCTGCTGACAGACAGTGTCCAGCAGGTCCATCATTATATAATATATATACCTGTCCGGCTGCAGTAGTGATATATATATATTTTTTATATCATTATTTATCATCCAGTCGCAGCAGACACAGTACGGTAGTTCACGGCTGTAGCTACCTCTGTGTCGGCACTCGGCTGTCCACCATAATTGTATACCACCTACCCGTGGTTTTTTTTTCTTTCTTCTTTATACATACATACTACTACATCTCTTTATCAACCAGTCTATATTAGCAGCAGACACAGTACAGTACGGTAGTTCACAGCTGTGGCTACCTCTGTGTCGGCACTCGGCAGTCCGTCCATAATTGTATACCACCTAACCGTGGTTTTTTTTTCTTTCTTCTTCATACATACATACTACGACATCTCTTTATCAACCAGTCTATATTAGCAGCAGACACAGTACAGTACGGTAGTTCACGGCTGTGGCTACCTCTGTGTCGGCACTCGGCAGTCCGTCCATAATTGTATACCACCTAACCGTGTTTTTTTTTTCTTTCTTCTTCATACATACATACTACGACATCTCTTTATCAACCAGTCTATATTAGCAGCAGACACAGTACAGTACGGTAGTTCACGGCTTTGGCTACCTCTGTGTCGGCACTCGGCAGTCCGTCCATAATTGTATACCACCTACCCGTGGTTTTTTTTTCTTTCTTCTTCATACATACATACTACGACATCTCTTTATCAACCAGTCTATATTAGCAGCAGACACAGTACAGTACGGTAGTTCACGGCTGTGGCTACCTCTGTGTCGGCACTCGGCAGTCCGTCCATAATTGTATACCACCTACCCGTGGTTTTTTTTTCTTTCTTCTTCATACATACATACTACGACATCTCTTTATCAACCAGTCTATATTAGCAGCAGACACAGTACAGTACGGTAGTTCACGGCTGTGGCTACCTCTGTGTCGGCACTCGGCAGTCCGTCCATAATTGTATACCACCTACCCGTGGTTTTTTTTTCTTTCTTCTTCATACATACATACTACGACATCTCTTTATCAACCAGTCTATATTAGCAGCAGACACAGTACAGTACGGTAGTTCACGGCTGTGGCTACCTCTGTGTCGGCACTCGGCAGTCCGTCCATAATTGTATACCACCTACCCGTGGTTTTTTTTTCTTTCTTCTTCATACATACATACTACGACATCTCTTTATCAACCAGTCTATATTAGCAGCAGACACAGTACAGTACGGTAGTTCACGGCTGTGGCTACCTCTGTGTCGGCACTCGGCAGTCCGTCCATAATTGTATAGCACCTAACCGTGGTTTTTTTTTCTTTCTTCTTCATACATACATACTACGACATCTCTTTATCAACCAGTCTATATTAGCAGCAGACACAGTACAGTACGGTAGTTCACGGCTGTGGCTACCTCTGTGTCGGCACTCGGCAGTCCGTCCATAATTGTATACCACCTAACCGTGGTTTTTTTTTCTTTCTTCTTCATACATACATACTACGACATCTTTTTATCAACCAGTCTATATTAGCAGCAGACACAGTACAGTACGGTAGTTCACGGCTGTGGCTACCTCTGTGTCGGCACTCGGCAGTCCGTCCATAATTGTATACCACCTACCTGTGGTTTTTTTTTCTTTCTTCTTCATACATACATACTACGACATCTCTTTATCAACCAGTCTATATTAGCAGCAGACACAGTACAGTACGGTAGTTCACGGCTGTGGCTACCTCTGTGTCGGCACTCGGCAGTCCGTCCATAATTGTATACCACCTACCCGTGGTTTTTTTTTCTTTCTTCTTCATACATACATACTACGACATCTCTTTATCAACCAGTCTATATTAGCAGCAGACACAGTACAGTACGGTAGTTCACGGCTGTGGCTACCTCTGTGTCGGCACTCGGCAGTCCGTCCATAATTGTATACCACCTACCCGTGGTTTTTTTTTCTTTCTTCTTCATACATACATACTACGACATCTCTTTATCAACCAGTCTATATTAGCAGCAGACACAGTACAGTACGGTAGTTCACGGCTGTGGCTACCTCTGTGTCGGCACTCGGCAGTCCGTCCATAATTGTATACCACCTACCCGTGGTTTTTTTTTCTTTCTTCTTCATACATACATACTACGACATCTCTTTATCAACCAGTCTATATTAGCAGCAGACACAGTACAGTACGGTAGTTCACGGCTGTGGCTACCTCTGTGTCGGCACTCGGCAGTCCGTCCATAATTGTATACCACCTAACCGTGGTTTTTTTTTCTTTCTTCTTCATACATACATACTACGACATCTCTTTATCAACCAGTCTATATTAGCAGCAGACACAGTACAGTACGGTAGTTCACTGCTGTGGCTACCTCTGTGTCGGCACTCGGCAGTCCGTCCATAATTGTATACCACATACCCGTTGTTTTTTTTTCTTTCTTCTTCATACATACATACTACGACATCTCTTTATCAACCAGTCTATATTAGCAGCAGACACAGTACAGTACGGTAGTTCACGGCTGTGGCTACCTCTGTGTCGGCACTCGGCAGTCCGTCCATAATTGTATACCACCTACCCGTGGTTTTTTTTTCTTTCTTCTTCATACATACATACTACGACATCTCTTTATCAACCAGTCTATATTAGCAGCAGACACAGTACAGTACGGTAGTTCATGGCTGTGGCTACCTCTGTGTCGGCACTCAGCAGTCCGTCCATAATTGTATACCACCTACCCGTGGTTTTTTTTTCTTTCTTCTTCATACATACATACTACGACATCTCTTTATCAACCAGTCTATATTAGCAGCAGACACAGTACAGTACGGTAGTTCACGGCTGTGGCTACCTCTGTGTCGGCACTCGGCAGTCCGTCCATAATTGTATACCACCTACCCGTGGTTTTTTTTTCTTTCTTCTTCATACATACATACTACGACATCTCTTTATCAACCAGTCTATATTAGCAGCAGACACAGTACAGTACGGTAGTTCACGGCTGTGGCTACCTCTGTGTCGGCACTCGGCAGTCCGTCCATAATTGTATACCACCTAACCGTGGTTTTTTTTTCTTTCTTCTTCATACATACATACTACGACATCTCTTTATCAACCAGTCTATATTAGCAGCAGACACAGTACAGTACGGTAGTTCACGGCTGTGGCTACCTCTGTGTCGGCACTCGGCAGTCCGTCCATAATTGTATACCACCTACCCGTGGTTTTTTTTTCTTTCTTCTTCATACATACATACTACGACATCTCTTTATCAACCAGTCTATATTAGCAGCAGACACAGTACAGTACGGTAGTTCACGGCTGTGGCTACCTCTGTGTCGGCACTCGGCAGTCCGTCCATAATTGTATACTAGTATCCATCCATCTCCATTGTTTACCTGAGGTGCCTTTTAGTTGTGCCTATTAAAATATGGAGAACAAAAATGTTGAGGTTCCAAAATTAGGGAAAGATCAAGATCCACTTCCACCTCGTGCTGAAGCTGCTGCCACTAGTCATGGCTGAGACGATGAAATGCCAGCAACGTCGTCTGCCAAGGCCGATGCCCAATGTCATAGTACAGAGCATGTCAAATCCAAAACACCAAATATCAGTAAAAAAAGGACTCCAAAACCTAAAATAAAATTGTCGGAGGAGAAGCGTAAACTTGCCAATATGCCATTTACCACACGGAGTGGCAAGGAACGGCTGAGGCCCTGGCCTATGTTCATGGCTAGTGGTTCAGCTTCACATGAGGATGGAAGCACTCAGCCTCTCGCTAGAAAAATGAAAAGACTCAAGCTGGCAAAAGCACAGCAAAGAACTGTGCATTCTTCGAAATCCCAAATCCACAAGGAGAGTCCAATTGTGTCGGTTGCGATGCCTGACCTTCCCAACACTGGACGTGAAGAGCATGCGCCTTCCACCATTTGCACGCCCCCTGCAAGTGCTGGAAGGAGCACCCGCAGTCCAGTTCCTGATAGTCAGATTGAAGATGTCAGTGTTGAAGTACACCAGGATGAGGAGGATAATATGGGTGTTGCTGGCGCTGGGGAGGAAATTGACCAGGAGGATTCTGATGGTGAGGTGGTTTGTTTAAGTCAGGCACCCGGGGAGACACCTGTTGTCGGTGGGAGGAATATGGCCGTTGACATGCCAGGTGAAAATACCAAAAAAATCAGCTCTTCGGTGTGGAGGTATTTCAACAGAAATGCGGACAACAGGTGTCAAGCCGTGTGTTCCCTTTGTCAAGCTGTAATAAGTAGGGGTAAGGACGTTAACCACCTCGGAACATCCTCCCTTATACGTCACCTGCAGCGCATTCATAATAAGACGGTGACAAGTTCAAAAACTTTGGGTGACAGCGGAAGCAGTCCACTGACCAGTAAATCCCTTCCTCTTGTAACCAAGCTCACGCAAACCACCCCACCAACTCCCTCAGTGTCAATTTCCTCCTTCCCCAGGAATGCCAATAGTCCTGCAGGCCATGTCACTGGCAATTCTGACGATTCCTCTCCTGCCTGGGATTCCTCCGATGCATCCTTGCGTGTAACGCCTACTGCTGCTGGCGCTGCTGTTGTTGCTGCTGGGAGTCGATGGTCATCCCAGAGGGGAAGTCGTAAGACCACTTTTACTACTTCCACCAAGCAATTGACTGTCCAACAGTCCTTTGCGAGGAAGATGAAATATCACAGCAGTCATCCTACTGCAAAGCGGATAACTGAGGCCTTGGCATCCTGGGTGGTGAGAACCGTGGTTCCGGTATCCATCATTACTGCAGAGCCAACTAGAGACTTGTTGGAGGTACTGTGTCCCCGGTACCAAATACCATCTAGGTTCCATTTCTCTAGGCAGGCGATACCGAAAATTTACACAGACCTCAGAAAAAGAGTCACCAGTGTCCTAAAAAATGCAGCTGTACCCAATGTCCACTTAACCACGGACATGTGGACAAGTGGAGCAGGGCAGGGTCAGGACTATATGACTGTGACAGCCCACTGGGTAGATGTATGGACTCCCGCCGCAAGAACAGCAGCGGCGGCACCAGTAGCAGCATCTCGCAAACGCCAACTCTTTCCTAGGCAGGCTACGCTTTGTATCACCGGTTTCCAGAATACGCACACAGCTGAAAACCTCTTACGGCAACTGAGGAAGATCATCGCGGAATGGCTTACCCCAATTGGACTCTCCTGTGGATTTGTGGCATCGGACAACGCCAGCAATATTGTGTGTGCATTAAATATGGGCAAATTCCAGCACGTCCCATGTTTTGCACATACCTTGAATTTGGTGGTGCAGAATTATTTAAAAAACGACAGGGGCGTGCAAGAGATGCTGTCGGTGGCCAGAAGAATTGCGGGACACTTTCGGCGTACAGGCACCACGTACAGAAGACTGGAGCACCACCAAAAACTACTGAACCTGCCCTGCCATCATCTGAAGCAAGAAGTGGTAACGAGGTGGAATTCAACCCTCTATATGCTTCAGAGGTTGGAGGAGCAGCAAAAGGCCATTCAAGCCTATACAATTGAGCACGATAAAGGAGGTGGAATGCACCTGTCTCAAGCGCAGTGGAGAATGATTTCAACGTTGTGCAAGGTTCTGATGCCCTTTGAACTTGCCACACGTGAAGTCAGTTCAGACACTGCCAGCCTGAGTCAGGTCATTCCCCTCATCAGGCTTTTGCAGAAGAAGCTGGAGACATTGAAGGAGGAGCTAACACGGAGCGATTCCGCTAGGCATGTGGGACTTGTGGATGGAGCCCTTAATTCGCTTAACAAGGATTCACGGGTGGTCAATCTGTTGAAATCAGAGCACTACATTTTGGCCACCGTGCTCGATCCTAGATTTAAAGCCTACCTTGGATCACTCTTTCCGGCAGACACAAGTCTGCTGGGGTTGAAAGACCTGCTGGTGAGAAAATTGTCAAGTCAAGCGGAACGCGACCTGTCAACATCTCCTCCTTCACATTCTCCCGCAACTGGGGGTGCGAGGAAAAGGCTCAGAATTCCGAGCCCACCCGCTGGCGGTGATGCAGGGCAGTCTGGAGCGACTGCTGATGCTGACATCTGGTCCGGACTGAAGGACCTGACAACGATTACGGACATGTCGTCTACTGTCACTGCATATGATTCTCTCACCATTGAAAGAATGGTGGAGGATTATATGAGTGACCGCATCCAAGTAGGCACGTCACACAGTCCATACTTATACTGGCAGGAAAAAGAGGCAATTTGGAGGCCATTGCACAAACTGGCTTTATTCTACCTAAGTTGCCCTCCCACAAGTGTGTACTCCGAAAGAGTGTTTAGTGCCGCCGCTCACCTTGTCAGCAATCGGCGTACGAGGTTACATCCAGAAAATGTGGAGAAGATGATGTTCATTAAAATGAATTATAATCAATTCCTCCGCGGAGACATTGACCAGCAGCAATTGCCTCCACAAAGTACACAGGGAGCTGAGATGGTGGATTCCAGTGGGGACGAATTGATAATCTGTGAGGAGGGGGATGTACACGGTGATATATCGGAGGGTGATGATGAAGTGGACATCTTGCCTCTGTAGAGCCAGTTTGTGCAAGGAGAGATTAATTGCTTCTTTTTTGGGGGGGGTCCAAACCAACCCGTCATATCAGTCACAGTCGTGTGGCAGACCCTGTCACTGAAATGATGGGTTGGTTAAAGTGTGCATGTCCTGTTTTGTTTATACAACATAAGGGTGGGTGGGAGGGCCCAAGGACAATTCCATCTTGCACCTCTTTTTTCTTTTATTTTTCTTTGCGTCATGTGCTGTTTGGGGAGGGTTTTTTGGAAGGGACATCCTGCGTGACACTGCAGTGCCACTCCTAAATGGGCCCGGTGTTTGTGTCGGCCACTAGGGTCGCTAATCTTACTCACACAGTCAGCTACCTCATTGCGCCTCTTTTTTTCTTTGCGTCATGTGCTGATTGGGGAGGGTTTTTTGGAAGGGACATCCTGCGTGACACTGCAGTGCCACTCCTAAATGGGCCCGGTGTTTGTGTCGGCCACTAGGGTCGCTAATCTTACTCACACAGTCAGCTACCTCATTGCGCCTCTTTTTTTCTTTGCGTCATGTGCTGATTGGGGAGGGTTTTTTGGAAGGGACATCCTGCGTGACACTGCAGTGCCACTCCTAAATGGGCCCGGTGTTTGTGTCGGCCACTAGGGTCGCTAATCTTACTCACACAGTCAGCTACCTCATTGCGCCTCTTTTTTTCTTTGCGTCATGTGCTGATTGGGGAGGGTTTTTTGGAAGGGACATCCTGCGTGACACTGCAGTGCCACTCCTAAATGGGCCCGGTGTTTGTGTCGGCCACTAGGGTCGCTAATCTTACTCACACAGTCAGCTACCTCATTGCGCCTCTTTTTTTCTTTGCGTCATGTGCTGATTGGGGAGGGTTTTTTGGAAGGGACATCCTGCGTGACACTGCAGTGCCACTCCTAAATGGGCCCGGTGTTTGTGTCGGCCACTAGGGTCGCTAATCTTACTCACACAGTCAGCTACCTCATTGCGCCTCTTTTTTTCTTTGCGTCATGTGCTGATTGGGGAGGGTTTTTTGGAAGGGACATCCTGCGTGACACTGCAGTGCCACTCCTAAATGGGCCCGGTGTTTGTGTCGGCCACTAGGGTCGCTAATCTTACTCACACAGTCAGCTACCTCATTGCGCCTCTTTTTTTCTTTGCGTCATGTGCTGATTGGGGAGGGTTTTTTGGAAGGGACATCCTGCGTGACACTGCAGTGCCACTCCTAAATGGGCCCGGTGTTTGTGTCGGCCACTAGGGTCGCTAATCTTACTCACACAGTCAGCTACCTCATTGCGCCTCTTTTTTTCTTTGCGTCATGTGCTGATTGGGGAGGGTTTTTTGGAAGGGACATCCTGCGTGACACTGCAGTGCCACTCCTAAATGGGCCCGGTGTTTGTGTCGGCCACTAGGGTCGCTTATCTTACTCACACAGTCAGCTACCTCATTGCGCCTCTTTTTTTCTTTGCGTCATGTGCTGATTGGGGAGGGTTTTTTGGAAGGGACATCCTGCGTGACACTGCAGTGCCACTCCTAGATGGGCCAGGTGTTTGTGTCGGCCACTAGTGTCGCTTAGCTTAGTCATCCATCGACCTTGGTGCAAATTTTTGGACTAAAAATAATATTGTGAGGTGTGAGGTATTCAGAATAGACTGAAAATGAGTGGAAATTATGGTTTTTGAGGTTAATAATAATATGGGATCAAAATGACCCCCAAATTCTATGATTTAAGCTGTTTTTTAGGGTTTTTTGAAAAAAACACCCGAATCCAAAACACACCCGAATCCGACAAAAAAAATTCGGTGAGGTTTTGCCAAAACGCGGTCGAACCCAAAACACGGCCGCGGAACCGAACCCAAAACCAAAACACAAAACCCGAAAAATTTCAGGCGCTCATCTCTAATCAAGATATGTCTATTTTTACATCTGCCTCATTGAGATAGTCTGAGTGTTGCCACCATTTCCATATGAGATATATGTACTGTGTATATATATATATATATATATATATATATATATATAAAAAATTATTATTATTTTTTTTTATTATAGTGCCTCAGTCTGCCCTGTTGCACAGCATACCTCATTAATGTATTATTTGGAGGCTAGAGCAGCAGTCAGGCAGCCAGCAGGTGATAGGTCTAACGCCTTAGAAACATAGAATTTTAAGGCAGATAAGAATCACTTGGCCCATCGCATCTGCCCACTGCACTACCATCATATGCTAAACATCTATGGTGGCATTAGATCCACTGGCCGGGACAAATTCAGGATTTGTAAGAAAAGGTTTCTGTGTTTATAATACATATATATATATATATATATATATCTCCAATACGGCAGGCGGCACTCAGAGACTTGTACTTAGCTGTAAGTATGCATAAATAAAATACCCCGTAGGGTGTGCTTTATTGTGACGTTTCGGGGACTTCTTCCCTTCTTCAGACAAAACAATGTGACAAACAGTGACCTTAAATAGGCAGTCACAGTAAAGCACACCCTACGGGGTATTTATGCATACTTACAACTAAGTACAAGGCTCTGAGTGCCACCTGCCGTATTGGATATCCATATTACCGGGGATTGCACCCCAGAGGAGGTCACCGGAGCTGCTTATTGCATGACTGGAGTGCCGGAAAAAAATTGCTCATTTTATATATTTATATATATATATATATATATATATACATACATACACACACACACACACACACACACACACACACACACACACACACACACACACCCCCATCTGTGTCACCCCTGTCTGTCTGCCCCTACCCCTTAGCACATAAGCGCTCACAAGCAGGGCCCTCTTCCCTTATGTGTTTTTCCTTCTCTTACTTAGACTATTTTCTACTCCATAGTCCCTACAACAGCACCTGGCCCTCAGTTTTTGCCGCCCTGATGCTTATTTCAGTGTTATGGTATGTCCCCTGATGGAGAAATGTTTATATACCATGTCCTACATTGTCTTGTTGCCGTTTTCTTGTTTTGCTCGTTTGTTTATGTATCTTGGCCCTCATTCCGAGTTGATCGGTCGCAAGGCGAATTTAGCAGAGTTGCACACGCTAAGCCACCGCCTACTGGGAGTGTATTGCGATTACAAACTTCTTAGCAGTTTCAGAGTAGCTCCACACTTACTGCGGCATCTGCGATCAGTTCAGTGCTTGTCGTTCCTGGTTTGACGTCACAAACACACCCAGCGTTCGCCCAGACACTCCCCCGTTTCTCCGGCCACTCCTGCGTTTTTTCCGGAAACGGTAGCGTTTTCAAACACACGCCCATAAAACGCCGTGTTTCCGCCCAGTAACACCCATTTCCTGTCAATCACACTACGATCGCCTGAGCGATGAAAAAGCCGTGAGTAAAAATACTATCTTCATAGCAAAGTTACTTGGCGCAGTCGCAGTGCGAATATTGCGCATGCGCACTAAGCGAAATTTCACTGCGATGCGATGAAAAATAACGAGCGAACGACTCGGAATGAGGGCCCTTGTTAGGCGCTCCAGAACCCTTGTGGTGCCTTATATATAAACAATAATAGTAATAAATATATATATGTTACAATAATAGGCGGCACTCAGGAGACTGTTCAATGTGGTGAAACAAATCCTTTAATGCATAAAAGTGCTATGGGGGTCATTCCGAGTTGTTCTCTCGTTGCCGATTTCCGCAACGGAGCGATTAAGGCAAAAATGCGCATGGTACGCAGTGCGCATGCGCTAAGTATTGTAGCACAAAACTTAGTAGATTTACTCACATCCGAACTAAGAATTTTCATTGTTGAAGTGATCGGAGTGTGATTGACAGGAAGTGGGTGTTTCTTGGCGGAAACTGGCCGTTTTCTGGGAGTGTGCGGAAAAACGCAGTTGTGCCAGGGTAAAACGCGGGAGTGTCTAGAGAAACGGGGGAGTGGCTGGCTGAACGCAGGGCGTGTTTGTGACGTCAAACCAGGAATGAAACGGGCTGAGCTGATCGCAGTGTAGGAGTAAGTCTCGAGCTACTCAGAAACTGCTAAGAATTATTTATTCGAAATTCTGCTAATCTTTCATTCGCTATTCTGCTATGCTAAGATACACTCCCAGAGGGCGGCGGCCTAGCGTGTGCAATGCTGCTCAAATCTGCTAGCGAGCGATCAACTCGGAATGACCCCCAATGTACGTTTCAAGCCTCTATCCGTCATCAGGGACAAAGAATACAAAATATAAACACCCAAAAAACATTTCTGCCAGACATATTATAAATATTTATCTGGTCCAACCGAAAAACAGTTGGGGATCAGCAAATCTGTGGTGGGGTGAGTCCGAGTTCACCGAACATGCGGGACGCTGGTCGAACTTGGATGTTATTTTAAAGGGGCAAACATTTACATGGTTTTGCATTGTAAATGATTGTCCCTTTAAAAAAAAGTCTGAGTTCAGTCGGCATCCCGACGTCCGGTGTACTTGGACACTATTACACCCTATCAGAGGTATTTTTTTAACGTGTAATTTCTTCGATTCCTTGACAAATCGCCAATCTGCAGATCAGCGGTGTCAGTGGATGAGTGAAGCGCTAGACTTGCAGAAACAGTGTGAAGCTATTCAAATGATAGGGCTGCACTAAGCAAAGCGTGACCGCTTGACTGATTTCTGCTAGGAGGGATCAGTTTGGACTGTCACATTCAGATTAGGTAGCCTCTTGTGACCAGTTTACCTGGCATCGGCTGCGGGAGGTCTCAGCCCATTTGTGGTATAGTAACCTCAGCATATTCTATGTCTTGATGTAATTTCTATATTAATGCGATATCTGAAAGCTTACAGGTTTGAACTGTTTATTGTGAACACTTATCAAAATAGATACATTCATTGGGGGAAATTCAATTGTGTGAAAAGTCATTTGGGTGACTGTTTTTTCTTATCTTATAGTCAGGACACCCAACCGACTTTTCAAACATTTGAATTCCCCCAATTATGTTGACACAAATAAAAATGAACCCTTTTTAACACTGTCCAGTTGTGGTAGTAGAATACAGTGGATCTGGTAAGGATCCCAGACAGACGAAATACAGACAACGGGATCTTGACACTACTCGGAATGCCGACACAGGCATCCCGAATAGGATCGAAAACCCAGCGCCGGAATTCCAACCACTGGGATCCTGAACTATTGTGTCCCGGGCCGTAGGAAAGGTAAGCCACAGGTGGAGGGCTGGAGGGGGGATGTAGGTTTAGTTTGCGGGGGGGAGGGTTAGGGATGGGCTGCAGGGCAGGGGGGGGGGCTAGGCTGTGGGGAGTGGTGGATGGGTTACGGTTAGGCTGCGGAGGAGGGATAAGTTTAGGCTGCTAGAAGGGTCAGGGGGCCATTGGAATGTAAGTACTTACCTTCCCGTGTTGCGATTCTGAGCATCGGGATGCTTCGGTTGGCATTAAAACCACTGGCATCCTGAATGCCGACATATCGATCCCAACCAGAATACAGTTATGTGTATAGCAACAGTGTGGGTGCACACACCTCCTACCTAGTTACTGAAGTTCTGTCTTGCCAGCAGTAAATGTGGAGGATGAAAGTATGGAGCCGTAGTTACTTTGCAGTGCTGCTGGATGGATTTCCTGTTCTGCAGTCAGGGCTCTTGCAAGGAAACCTGGTGATGAACACTTTCTCCTTTCCAGCCATTGGGGTGCCTGCTGGCAGGACTCCTCTCCCGACAGGCTAGTGAATCGCGGGCATAATGGGCCGGAGGGGGCATGGCCTAATGCCGCGAGTGGGCGGGGCTTCAATGTCTACAAATATATAAAAAAATAATTGCTCCGTTGTGTCCCCTGCGTGTGTCACGGACCAGTGCTGCAGCATGGGGTTCAAGGGTCGAGGGGGGAGGGGTTGTTATTGATGCCGGAGTGGGCGGTTCCTAGGGCACAGCAGGCTGTAGTAGCAGGAATGTATTTTTACCTGTAAACTTCAGAAAAAACATCTACAGATTCTGTGGGCCTATTTTGGAGGGTGGGCCTGGAGCTGCAGCTCCATTAGCCCCATTGTTAATCCGGCCCTGGCTACACCCTGTATATAACACATGTAACGGTGACAGGGAAGGTGGCCCCTCTCGGCTCTGGCCCCATAGCAGCTGCTCTCCCTGCACCTATGGTAGATACACCCTGTATATAACACATGTAACTGTGACAGGGAAGGTGGCCCCTCTCAGCTCTGGCCCCATAGCAGCTGCACTCCCTGCACCTATGGTAGCTACACCCTGTATATAACACAAGTAACTGTGACAGGGAAGGTGACCCCTCTCAGCTCTGGCCCCATAGCAGCTGCACTCCCTGCACCTATGGTAGTTACACCCTGTATATAACACATGTAACTGTGACAGGGAAGGTGGCCCCTCTCAGCTCTGGCCCCATAGCAGCCGCACTCCCTGCACCTATGGTAGTTACACCCTGTATATAACACATGTAACTGTGACAGGGAAGGTGGCCCCTCTCAGCTCTGGGCCCCATAGCAGCTGCACTCCCTGCACCTATGGTAGCTACACCCTGTATATAACACATGTAACTGTGACAGGGAAGGTGGCCCCTCTCAGCTCTGGCCCCATAGCAGCTGCACTCCCTGCACCTATGGTAGCTACACCCTGTATATAACACATGTAACTGTGACAGGGAAGGTGGCCCCTCTCAGCTCTGGCCCCATAGCAGCTGCACTCCCTGCACCTATGGTAGCTACACCCTGTATATAACACAAGTAACTGTGACAGGGAAGGTGACCCCTCTCAGCTCTGGCCCCATAGCAGCTGCACTCCCTGCACCTATGGTAGTTACACCCTGTATATAACACATGTAACTGTGACAGGGAAGGTGGCCCCTCTCAGCTCTGGCCCCATAGCAGCCGCACTCCCTGCACCTATGGTAGTTACACCCTGTATATAACACATGTAACTGTGACAGGGAAGGTGGCCCCTCTCAGCTCTGGGCCCCATAGCAGCTGCACTCCCTGCACCTATGGTAGCTACACCCTGTATATAACACATGTAACTGTGACAGGGAAGGTGGCCCCTCTCAGCTCTGGCCCCATAGCAGCTGCACTCCCTGCACCTATGGTAGCTACACCCTGTATATAACACATGTAACTGTGACAGGGAAGGTGGCTCCTCTCAGCTCTGGGCCCCATAGCAGCTGCACTCCCTGCACCTATGGTAGCTACACCCTGTATATAACACATGTAACTGTGACAGGGAAGGTGGCTCCTCTCAGCTCTGTCCCCATAGCAGCTGCACTCCCTGCACCTATGGTAGCTACACACTGTATATAACACATGTAACTGTGACAGGGAAGGTGGCCCCTCTCAGCTCTGGCCCCATAGCAGCTGCACTCCCTACACCTATGGTAGCTACACCCTGTATATAACATATGTAACTGTGACAGGGAAGGTGGCTCCTCTCAGCTCTGGCCCCATAGCAGCTGCACTCCCTGCACCTATGGTAGCTACACCCTGTATATAACACATGTAACTGTGACAGGGAAGGTGGCTCCTCTCAGCTCTGGCCCCATAGCAGCTGCACTCCCTGCACCTATGGTAGCTACATTCTGTATATAACACATGTAACTGTGACAGGGAAGGTGGCCCTCCCAGTTCTGGCCCCATAGCAGCTGCACTCCCTGCACCTATGGTAGCTACACCCTGTATATAACACATGTAACTGTGACAGGGAAGGTGGCCCCTCTCAGCTCTGGGCCCCATAGCAGCTGCACTCTCTGCATCTATGGTAGCTACACCCTGTATATAACACATGTAACTGTGACAGGGAAGGTGGCCCCTCTCAGCTCTGGCCCCATAGCATCTGCACTCCCTGCACCTATGGTAGCTACACCCTGTATATAACACATGTAACTGTGACAGGGAAGGTGGCTCCTCTCAGCTCTGGGCCCATAGCAGCTGCACTCCCTGCACCTATGGTAGCTACACCCTGTATATAACACATGTAACTGTGACAGGGAAGGTGGCCCCTCTCAGCTCTGGGCCCCATAGCAGCTGCACTCCCTGCACCTATGGTAGCTACACCCTATATATAACACATGTAACTGTGACAGGGAAGATGGCCCCTCTCAGCTCTGGCACCATAGCAGCTGCACTCACTGCACCTATGGTAGCTACACCCTGTATATATAACACATGTAACTGTGACAGGGAAGGTGGCCCCTCTCGGCTCTGGCCCCATAGCAGCTGCACTCCCTGCACCTATGGTAGCTACACCCTGTATATAACACATGTAACTGTGACAGGGAAGGTGGCTCCTCTCAGCTCTGTCCCCATAGCAGCTGCACTCCCTACACCTATGGTAGCTACACCCTGTATATAACATATGTAACTGTGACAGGGAAGGTGGCTCCTCTCAGCTCTGGCCCCATAGCAGCTGCACTCCCTGCACCTATGGTAGCTACACCCTGTATATAACACATGTAACTGTGACAGGGAAGGTGGCTCCTCTCAGCTCTGGCCCCATAGCAGCTGTACTCCCTGCACCTATGGTAGCTACACCCTGTATATAACACATGTAACTGTGACAGGGAAGGTGGCCCCTCTCAGCTCTGGGCCCCATAGCAGCTGCACTCTCTGCATCTATGGTAGCTACACCCTGTATATAACACATGTAACTGTGACAGGGAAGGTGGCCCCTCTCAGCTCTGGCCCCATAGCAGCTGCACTGCCTGCACCTATGGTAGCTACACCCTGTATATAACACATGTAACGGTGACAGGGAAGGTGGCCCCTCTCAGCTCTGGCCCCATAGCAGCTGCACTCCCTGCACCTATGGTAGCTACACCCCTGTATATAACACATGTAACTGTGACAGGGAAGGTGGCCCCTCTCAGCTCTGGCCCCATAGCAGCTGCACTCCCTGCACCTATGGTAGCTACACCCTGTATATAACACATGTAACTGTGACAGGGAAGGTGGCTCCTCTCAGCTCTGGCCCCATAGAAGCTGCACTCCCTGCACCTATGGTAGCTACACCCTGTATATAACACATGTAAATGTGACAGGGAAGGTGGCCCCTCTCAGCTCTGGGCCCACAGCAGCTGCACTCCCTGCACATATGGTAGCTACACCCTGTATATAACACATGTAACTGTGACAGGGAAGGTGACCCCTCTCAGCTCTGGGCCCCATAGCAGCTGTACTCCCTGCATCTATGGTAGCTACACCCTGTATATAACACATGTAACTGTGACAGGGAAGGTGGCCCCTCTCAGCTCTGGCCCCATAGCAGCTGCACTCCCTGCACCTATGGTAGCTACACCCTGTATATAACACATGTAACTGTGACAGGGAAGGTGGCCCCTCTCAACTCTGGGCCCATAGCAGCTGTACTCCCTGCACCTATGGTAGCTACACCCTGTATATAACACATGTAACTGTGACAGGGAAGGTGGCCCCTCTCAGCTCTGGCCCCATAGCAGCTGCACTCCCTGCACCTATGGTAGCTACACCCTGTTTATAACACATGTAACTGTGACAGGGAAGGTGGCCCCTCTCAGCTCTGGCCCCATAGCAGCTGCACTCCCTGCACCTATGGTAGCTACACCCTGTATATAACACATGTAACTGTGACAGGGAAGGTGACCCCTCTCAGCTCTGGGCCCCATAGCAGCTGTACTCCCTGCATCTATGGTAGCTACACCCTGTATTTAACACATGTAACTGTGACAGGGAAGGTGGCCCCTCTCAGCTCTGGCTCCATAGCAGCTTCACTCCCTGCACCTATGGTAGCTACACCCTGTATATAACACATGTAACTGTGACAAGGAAGGTGGCTCCTCTCAGCTCTGTCCCCATAGCAGCTGTACTCCCTGCACCTATGGTAGCTACACCCTGTATATAACACATGTAACAGTGACAGGGAAGGTGGCTCCTCTCAGCACTGGCCCCATAGCAGCTGCACTCCCTGCATCTATGGTAGCTACACCCTGTATATAACACATGTAACTGTGACAGGGAAGGTGGCTCCTCTCAGCTCTGGCCCCATAGCAGCTGTACTCCCTGCACCTATGGTAGCTACACCCTGTATATAACACATGTAACTGTGACAGGGAAGGTGGCCCCTCTCAGCTCTGGGCCCCATAGCAGCTGCACTCTCTGCATCTATGGTAGCTACACCCTGTATATAACACATGTAACTGTGACAGGGAAGGTGGCCCCTCTCAGCTCTGGCCCCATAGCAGCTGCACTGCCTGCACCTATGGTAGCTACACCCTGTATATAACACATGTAACGGTGACAGGGAAGGTGGCCCCTCTCAGCTCTGGCCCCATAGCAGCTGCACTCCCTGCACCTATGGTATATACACCCTGTATATAACACATGTAACTGTGACAGGGAAGGTGGCTCCTCTCAGCTCTGGTCCCCATAGCAGCTGCACTCCCTGCACCTATGGTAGCTACACCCTGTATATAACACATGTAACTGTGACAGGGAAGGTGGCCCCTCTCAGCTCTGGCCCCATAGCAGCTGCACCCCCTGCACCTATGGTAGCTACACCCTGTATATAACACATGTAACTGTGACAGGGAAGGTGGCTCCTCTCAGCTCTGGCCCCATAGCAGCTGTACTCCCTGCACCTATGGTAGCTACACCCTGTATATAACACATGTAACTGTGACAGGGAAGGTGGCCCCTCTCAGCTCTGGCCCCATAGCAGCTGCACTCTCTGCATCTATGGTAGCTACACCCTGTATATAACACATGTAACTGTGACAGGGAAGGTGGCCCCTCTCAGCTCTGGCCCCATAGCAGCTGCACTGCCTGCACCTATGGTAGCTACACCCTGTATATAACACATGTAACGGTGACAGGGAAGGTGGCCCCTCTCAGCTCTGGCCCCATAGCAGCTGCACTCCCTGCACCTATGGTAGCTACACCCCTGTATATAACACATGTAACTGTGACAGGGAAGGTGGCCCCTCTCAGCTCTGGCCCCATAGCAGCTGCACTCCCTGCACCTATGGTAGCTACACCCTGTATATAACACATGTAACTGTGACAGGGAAGGTGACCCCTCTCAGCTCTGGGCCCCATAGCAGCTGCACTCCCTGCACCTATGGTAGCTACACCCTATATATAACACATGTAACTGTGACAGGGAAGATGGCCCCTCTCAGCTCTGGCACCATAGCAGCTGCACTCCCTGCACCTATGGTAGCTACACCCTGTATATAACACATGTAACTGTGACAGGGAAGGTGACCCCTCTCAGCTCTGGGCCCCATAGCAGCTGCACTCCCTGCACCTATGGTAGCTACACCCTGTATATAACACATGTAACTGTGACAGGGAAGGTGGCCCCTCTCAGCTCTGGCACCATAGCAGCTGCACTCCCTGCACCTATGGTAGCTAAACCCCTGTATATAACACATGTAACTGTGACAGGGAAGGTGGCTCCTCTCAGCTCTGGCCCCATAGCAGCTGCACTCCCTGCACCTATGGTAGCTACACCCTGTATATAACACATGTAACTGTGACAGGGAAGGTGGCCCCTCTCAGCTCTGGGCCCCATAGCAGCTGTACTCCCTGCATCTATGGTAGCTACACCCTGTATTTAACACATGTAACTGTGACAGGGAAGGTGGCCCCTCTCAGCTCTGGCTCCATAGCAGCTTCACTCCCTGCACCTATGGTAGCTACACCCTGTATATAACACATGTAACTGTGACAAGGAAGGTGGCTCCTCTCAGCTCTGTCCCCATAGCAGCTGTACTCCCTGCACCTATGGTAGCTACACCCTGTATATAACACATGTAACAGTGACAGGGAAGGTGGCCCCTCTCAGCTCTGGCCCCATAGCAGCTGCACTCCCTGCACCTATGGGTAGTAGGTACTTAGGTAGAATAAAGCCAGTTTGTGCAAGGGCCTCCAAATTGCCTCTTTTTCCTGCCAGTATAAGTACGGACTGTGTGACGTGCCTACTTGGATGCGGTCACTCATATAATCCTCCACCATTCTATCAATGTTGAGAGAATCATATGCAGTGACAGTAGACGACATGTCCGTAATCGTTGTCAGGTCCTTCAGTCCGGACCAGATGTCAGCATCAGCAGTCGCTCCAGACTGCACTGCATCACCGCCAGCGGGTGGGCTCGGAATTCTGAGCCTTTTCCTCGCACCCCCAGTTGCGGGAGAATGTGAAGGAGGAGATGTTGACAGGTCGCGTTCCGCTTGACTTGACAATTTTCTCACCAGCAGGTCTTTGAACCCCAGCAGACTTGTGTCTGCTGGAAAGAGAGATCCAAGGTAGGTTTTAAATCTAGGAACGAGCACGGTGGCCAAAATGTAGTGCTCTGATTTCAACAGATTGACCACCCGTGAATCCTGGTTAAGCGAATTAAGGGCTCCATCCACAAGTCCCACATGCCTAGCGGAATCGCTCCGTGTTAGCTCCTCCTTCAATGTTTCCAGCTTCTTCTGCAAAAGCCTGATGAGGGGAATGACCTGACTCAGGCTGGCAGTGTCTGAACTGACTTCACGTGTGGCAAGTTCAAAGGGCATCAGAACCTTGCACAACGTTGAAATCATTCTCCACTGCGCTTGAGACAGGTGCATTCCACCTCCTATATCGTGCTCAATTGTATAGGCTTGAATGGCCTTTTGCTGCTCCTCCAACCTCTGAAGCATATAGAGGGTTGAATTCCACCTCGTTACCACTTCTTGCTTCAGATGATGGCAGGGCAGGTTCAGTAGTTTTTGGTGGTGCTCCAGTCTTCTGTACGTGGTGCCTGTACGCCGAAAGTGTCCCGCAATTCTTCTGGCCACCGACAGCATCTCTTGCACGCCCCTGTCGTTTTTTAAAAAATTCTGCACCACCAAATTCAAGGTATGTGCAAAACATGGGACGTGCTGGAATTTGCCCATATTTAATGCACACACAATATTGCTGGCGTTGTCCGATGCCACAAATCCACAGGAGAGTCCAATTGGGGTAAGCCATTCCGCGATGATCTTCCTCAGTTGCCGTAAGAGGTTTTCAGCTGTGTGCGTATTCTGGAAAGCGGTGATACAAAGCGTAGCCTGCCTAGGAAAGAGTTGGCGTTTGCGAGATGCTGCTACTGGTGCCGCCGCTGCTGTTCTTGCGGCGGGAGTCCATACATCTACCCAGTGGGCTGTCACAGTCATATAGTCCTGACCCTGCCCTGCTCCACTTGTCCACATGTCCGTGGTTAAGTGGACATTGGGTACAACTGCATTTTTTAGGACACTGGTGAGTCTTTTTCTGACGTCCGTGTACATTCTCGGTATCGCCTGCCTAGAGAAGTGGAACCTAGATGGTGTTTGGTAACGGGGGCACACTGCCTCAATAAATTGTCTAGTTCCCTGTGAACTAACGGCGGATACCGGACGCACGTCTAACACCAACATAGTTGTCAAGGCCTCAGTTATCCGCTTTGCAGCAGGATGACTGCTGTGATATTTCATCTTCCTCGCAAAGGACTGTTGGACAGTCAATTGTTTACTGGAAGTAGTACAAGTGGGCTTACGACTTCCCCTCTGGGATGACCATCGACTCCCAGCAGCAACAACAGCAGCGCCAGCAGCAGTAGGCGTTACACGCAAGGATGCATCGGAGGAATCCCAGGCAGGAGAGGAATCGTCAGAATTGCCAGTGACATGGCCTGCAGGACTATTGGCATTCCTGGGGAAGGAGGAAATTGACACTGAGGGAGTTGGTGGGGTGGTTTGCGTGAGCTTGGTTACAAGAGGAAGGGATTTACTGGTCAGTGGACTGCTTCCGCTGTCACCCAAAGTTTTTGAACTTGTCACTGACTTATTATGAATGCGCTGCAGGTGACGTATAAGCGAGGATGTTCCGAGGTGGTTAACGTCCTTACCCCTACTTATTACAGCTTGACAAAGGCAACACACGGCTTGACACCTGTTGTCCGCATTTCTGTTGAAATACCTCCACACCGAAGAGCTGATTTTTTTGGTATTTTCACCAGGCATGTCAACGGCCATATTCCTCCCACGGACAACAGGTGTCTCCCCGGGTGCCTGACTTAAACAAACCACCTCACCATCAGAATCCTCCTGGTCAATTTCCTCCCCAGCGCCAGCAACACCCATATCCTCCTCATCCTGGTGTACTTCAACACTGACATCTTTAATCTGACTATCAGGAACTGGACTGCGGGTGCTCCTTCCAGCACTTGCAGGGGGCGTGCAAATGGTGGAAGGCGCATGCTCTTCACGTCCAGTGTTGGGAAGGTCAGGCATCGCAACCGACACAATTGGACTCTCCTTGTGGATTTGGGATTTCGAAGAACGCACAGTTCTTTGCGGTGCTACTGCTTTTGCCAGCTTGAGTCTTTTCATTTTTCTAGCGGGAGGCTGAGTGCTTCCATCCTCATGTGAAGCTGAACCACTAGCCATGAACATAGGCCAGGGCCTCAGCCGTTCCTTGCCACTCCGTGTGGTAAATGGCATATTGGCAAGTTTACGCTTCTCCTCCGACAATTTTATTTTAGGTTTTGGAGTCCTTTTTTTACTGATATTTGGTGTTTTGGATTTGACATGCTCTGTACTATGACATTGGGCATCGGCCTTGGCAGACGACGTTGCTGGCATTTCATCGTCTTGGCCATGACTAGTGGCAGCAGCTTCAGCACGAGGTGGAAGTGGATCTTGATCTTTCCCTAATTTTGGAACCTCAACATTTTTGTTCTCCATATTTTAATAGGCACAACTAAAAGGCACCTCAGGTAAACAATGGAGATGGATGGATACTAGTATACTTATGGATGGACTGCCGAGTGCCGACACAGAGGTAGCTACAGCCGTGGACTACCGTACTGTGTCTGCTGCTAATATAGACTGGATGATAATGAGATGTAGTATATATAAAGAAGAAAGAAAAAAAAACCACGGGTAGGTACTAGGTGGTATACAATTATGGATGGACTGCCGAGTGCCGACACAGAGGTAGCTACAGCCGTGGACTACCGTACTGTGTCTGCTGCTAATATAGACTGGATGATAATGAGATGTAGTATATATAAAGAAGAAAGAAAAAAAAACCACGGGTAGGTACTAGGTGGTATACAATTATGGATGGACTGCCGAGTGCCGACACAGAGGTAGCTACAGCCGTGGACTACCGTACTGTGTCTGCTGCTAATATAGACTGGATGATAATGAGATGTAGTATATATAAAGAAGAAAGAAAAAAAAACCACGGGTAGGTGGTATACAATTATGGATGGACTGCCGAGTGCCGACACAGAGTTAGCTACAGCTGTGGACTACCGTACTGTGTCTGCTGCTAATATAGACTGGATGATAATGAGATGTAGTATATATAAAGAAGAAAGAAAAAAAAACCACGGGTAGGTACTAGGTGGTATACAATTATGGATGGACTGCCGAGTGCCGACACAGAGGTAGCTACAGCCGTGGACTACCGTACTGTGTCTGCTGCTAATATAGACTGGATGATAATGAGATGTAGTATATATAAAGAAGAAAGAAAAAAAAACCACGGGTAGGTACTAGGTGGTATACAATTATGGATGGACTGCCGAGTGCCGACACAGAGGTAGCTACAGCCGTGGACTACCGTACTGTGTCTGCTGCTAATATAGACTGGATGATAATGAGATGTAGTATATATAAAGAAGAAAGAAAAAAAAACCACGGGTAGGTTCTAGGTGGTATACAATTATGGATGGACTGCCGAGTGCCGACACAGAGGTAGCTACAGCCGTGGACTACCGTACTGTGTCTGCTGCTAATATAGACTGGATGATAATGAGATGTAGTATATATAAAGAAGAAAGAAAAAAAAAACCACGGGTAGGTACTAGGTGGTATACAATTATGGATGGACTGCCGAGTGCCGACACAGAGGTAGCTACAGCCGTGGACTACCGTACTGTGTCTGCTGCTAATATAGACTGGATGATAATGAGATGTAGTATATATAAAGAAGAAAGAAAAAAAATAACCACGGGTAGGTGGTATACAATTATGGATGGACTGCCGAGTGCCGACACAGAGGTAGCTACAGCCATGGACTACCGTACTGTGTCTGCTGCTAATATAGACTGGATGATAATGAGATGTAGTATATATAAAGAAGAAAGAAAAAAAACCACGGGTAGGTACTAGGTGGTATACAATTATGGATGGACTGCCGAGTGCCGACACAGAGGTAGCTACAGCCGTGGACTACCGTACTGTGTCTGCTGCTAATATAGACTGGATGATAATGAGATGTAGTATATATAAAGAAGAAAAAAAAAACCACGGGTAGGTACTAGGTGGTATACAATTATGGATGGACTGCCGAGTGCCGACACAGAGGTAGCTACAGCCGTGGACTACCGTACTGTGTCTGCTGCTAATATAGACTGGATGATAATGAGATGTAGTATATATAAAGAAGAAAGAAAGAAAAAAACCACGGGTAGGTGGTATACAATTATGGATGGACTGCCGAGTGCCGACACAGAGGTAGCTACAGCCGTGGACTACCGTACTGTGTCTGCTGCTAATATAGACTGGATGATAATGAGATGTAGTATATATAAAGAAGAAAGAAAAAAAAACCACGGGTAGGTACTAGGTGGTATACAATTATGGATGGACTGCCGAGTGCCGACACAGAGGTAGCTACAGCCGTGGACTGCCGTACTGTGTCTGCTGCTAATATAGACTGGATGATAATGAGATGTAGTAAATATAAAGAAGAAAGAAAAAAAAACCACGGGTAGGTGGTATACAATTATGGATGGACTGCCGAGTGCCGACACAGAGGTAGCTACAGCTGTGGACTACCGTACTGTGTCTGCTGCTAATATAGACTGGATGATAATGAGATGTAGTATATATAAAGAAGAAAGAAAAAAAATAACCACGGGTAGGTACTAGGTGGTATACAATTATGGATGGACTGCCGAGTGCCGACACAGAGGTAGCTACAGCCGTGGACTACCGTACTGTGTCTGCTGCTAATATAGACTGGATGATAATGAGATGTAGTATATATAAAGAAGAAAGAAAAAAAAACCACGGGTAGGTACTAGGTGGTATACAATTATGGATGGACTGCCGAGTGCCGACACAGAGGTAGCTACAGCCGTGGACTACCGTACTGTGTCTGCTGCTAATATAGACTGGATGATAATGAGATGTAGTATATATAAAGAAGAAAGAAAAAAAAACCACGGGTAGGTACTAGGTGGTATACAATTATGGATGGACTGCCGAGTGCCGACACAGAGGTAGCTACAGCCGTGGACTACCGTACTGTGTCTGCTGCTAATATAGACTGGATGATAATGAGATGTAGTATATATAAAGAAGAAAGAAAAAAAAACCACGGGTAGGTACTAGGTGGTATACAATTATGGATGGACTGCCGAGTGCCGACACAGAGGTAGCTACAGCCGTGGACTACCGTACTGTGTCTGCTGCTAATATAGACTGGATGATAATGAGATGTAGTATATATAAAGAAGAAAGAAAAAAAAACCACGGGTAGGTACTAGGTGGTATACAATTATGGATGGACTGCCGAGTGCTGACACAGAGGTAGCTACAGCCGTGGACTACCGTACTGTGTCTGCTGCTAATATAGACTGGATGATAATGAGATGTAGTATATATAAAGAAGAAAGAAAAAAAAACCACGGGTAGGTACTAGGTGGTATACAATTATGGATGGACTGCCGAGTGCCGACACAGAGGTAGCTACAGCCGTGGACTACCGTACTGTGTCTGCTGCTAATATAGACTGGATGATAATGAGATGTAGTATATATAAAGAAGAAAGAAAAAAAATAACCACGGGTAGGTGGTATACAATTATGGATGGACTGCCGAGTGCCGACACAGAGGTAGCTACAGCCGTGGACTACCGTACTGTGTCTGCTGCTAATATAGACTGGATGATAATGAGATGTAGTATATATAAAGAAGAAAGAAAAAAAAAACACGGGTAGGTACTAGGTGGTATACAATTATGGATGGACTGCCGAGTGCCGACACAGAGGTAGCTACAGCCATGGACTACCGTACTGTGTCTGCTGCTAATAAAGACTGGATGATAATGAGATGTATATATAAAGAAGAAAGAAAAAAAAAACCACGGGTAGGTACTAGGTGGTATACAATTATGGATGGACTGCCGAGTGCCGACACAGAGGTAGCTACAGCCGTGGACTACCGTACTGTGTCTGCTGCTAATATAGACTGGATGATAATGAGATGTAGTATATATAAAGAAGAAAGAAAGAAAATAACCACGGGTAGGTGGTATACAATTATGGATGGACTGCCGAGTGCCGACACAGAGGTAGCTACAGCCGTGGACTACCGTACTGTGTCTGCTGCTAATATAGACTGGATGATAATGAGATGTAGTATATATAAAGAAGAAAGAAAAAAAAACACGGGTAGGTACTAGGTGGTATACAATTATGGATGGACTGCCGAGTGCCGACACAGAGGTAGCTACAGCCGTGGACTACCGTACTGTGTCTGCTGCTAATATAGACTGGATGATAATGAGATGTAGTATATATAAAGAAGAAAGAAAAAAAAACCACGGGTAGGTACTAGGTGGTATACAATTATGGATGGACTGCCGAGTGCCGACACAGAGGTAGCTACAGCCGTGGACTAACGTACTGTGTCTGCTGCTAATATAGAGTCTAGACTGGATGATAAATTATTGATGAGATGAAATCAATATAATATCACTGTACTGCAGCCGGACAGGTACTATATATATTTATTATGTAATGACTGATGACGGACCTGCTGGACACTGTCAAGTCAGCAGCACAGCACCGCAGACTGCCAGTCTGCTACAGTAAGCTACTATAGTAGTATGTAATAGTATAAAGAATGAAAAAAAAAAAACCACGGGTAGGTGGTATACAATATTATATATATATATATATATATTATATACAATTTTATATATATATATATATATATATATATATTAAACTGGTGGTGATTGATTATTAAACTGGTGGTCAGGTCACGTTGCAACTTGCAACTAGTACTCCGAGGCCTAAGCAGACAATCACAAAATAAAAAATATATTATTATACTGGTGGTCAGTGTGGTCACACAATGGCAGTGTGGCACTGACTCTGGCAGCAAAAATGTGCTGTGCACTGTACGTTATATGTGTACTCCTGAGTCCTGCTCTCAGACTCTAACTGCTCCCCACTGTCAGTGTCTCCCCCACAAGTCAGATAATTAATACAATACACTGCAGTCACACTATCTAATCTTCTTATCTATATCACTTCAGCAAGTAGTATATATAGTAGTATAGTAGTACTCCTCCTAAGTAATAATGCTCCCCAAAATTACTACTAGTACTGTGTCTCTCTCGTCTCTCTCTACTGTGTCTCTCTCTCTACTGTGTCTCTCTCTCTCTTCTCTAAACGGAGAGGACGCCAGCCACGTCCTCTCCCTATCAATCTCAATGCACGAGTGAAAATGGCGGCGACGCGCGGCTCCTTATATAGAATCCGAGTCTCGCGATAGAATACGAGCCTCGCGAGAATCCGACAGCGGGATGATGACGTTCGGGCGCGCTCGGGTTAACCGAGCAAGGCGGGAAGATCCGAGTCGCTCGGACCCGTGGAAAAAAATATGAAGTTCGGGCGGGTTCGGATTCCGAGGAACCAAACCCGCTCATCTCTAGTATATAACACATGTAATGGTGACAGGGAAGGTGGCCCCTCTCAGCTCTGGCCCCCATAGCAGCTACACTCCCTGCACCTATGGTAACTACATCCTGTATATAACACATGTAACTGTGACAGGGGTGGTGGCTCCTCTCAGCTCTGGCCCCATAGCAGCTGCACTCCCTGCACCTATGGTAACTACATCCTGTATATAACACATGTAACTGTGACAGGGAAGGTGGCCTCTCTCAGCTCTGGCCCCATAGCAGCTGCACTCCCTGCACCTATGGTAGCTACACCCTGTATATAACACATGTAACTGTGACAGGGAAGGTGGCCCCTCTCAGCTCTGGCCCCATAGCAGCTGCACTCCCTGCACCTATAGTAGCTACACCCTGTATATAACACATGTAACTGTGACAGGGAAGGTGACCCCTCTCAGCTCTGGCCCCATAGCAGCTGCACTCCCTGCACCTATGGTAGCTACACCCTGTATATAACACATGTAACTGTGACAGGGAAGGTGGCCCCTCTCAGCTCTGGCCCCATAGCAGCTGCAATCCCTGCACCTATGGTAGCTACACCCTGTATATAACACATGTAACTGTGACAGGGAAGGTGGCCCCTCTCAGCTCTGGCCCCATAGCAGCTGCACTCCCTGCACCTATGGTAGCTACACCCCAGTATATAACACATGTAACTGTGACAGGGAAGGTGGCCCCTCTTAGCTCTGGGCCCCATAGCAGCTGCACTCCCTGCACCTATGGTAGCTACACCCTGTATATAACACATGTACCTGTGACAGGGAAGGTGGCCCCTCTCAGCTCTGGCCCCATAGCAGCTGTACTCCCTGCACCTATGGTAGCTACACTCTGTATATAACACATGTAACTGTGACAGGGAAGGTGGCCCCTCTCAGCTCTGGCCCCATAGCAGCTGCACTCCCTGCACCTATAGTAGCTACACCCTGTATATAACACATGTAACTGTGACAGGGAAGGTGACCCCTCTCAGCTCTGGCCCCATAGCAGCTGCACTCCCTGCACCTATGGTAGCTACACCCTGTATATAACACATGTAACTGTGACAGGGAAGGTGGCCCCTCTCAGCTCTGGCCCCATAGCAGCTGCCCTCCCTGCACCTATGGTAGCTACACCCTGTATATAACACATGTAACTGTGACAGGGAAGGTGGCCCCTCTCAGCTCTGGCCCCATAGCAGCTGCACTCCCTGCACCTATGGTAGCTACACCCCATTATATAACACATGTAACTGTGACAGGGAAGGTGGCCCCTCTCAGCTCTGGCCCCATAGCACCTGCACTCCCTGCACCTATGGTAGCTACACCCCAGTATATAACACATGTAACTGTGACAGGGAAGGTGGCCCCTCTCAGCACTGGGCCCCATAGCAGCTGCACTCCCTGCACCTATGGTAGCTACACCCTGTATATAACACATGTAACTGTGACAGGGAAGGTGGCCCCTCTCAGCTCTGGCCCCATAGCACCTGCACTCCCTGCACCTATGGTAGCTACACCCCAGTATATAACACATGTAACTGTGACAGGGAAGGTGGCCCCTCTCAGCACTGGGCCCCATAGCAGCTGCACTCCCTGCTCCTATGGTAGATACACCCTGTATATAACACATGTAACTGTGACAGGGAAGGTGGCTCATCTCAGCTCTGGCCCCATAGCAGCTGCACTCCCTGCACCTATGGTAGCTACACCCTGTACATAACACATGTAACTGTGACAGGGAAGGTGGCTCCTCTCAGCTCTGGCCCCATAGCAGCTGCACTCCCTGCACCTATGGTAGCTACACCCTGTACATAACACATGTAACTGTGACAGGGAAGGTGGCCCCTCTCAGCTCTGGCCCCATAGCAGCTGCACTCCCTGCACCTATGGTAGCTACACCCTGTATATAACACATGTAACTGTGACAGGGAAGGTGGCTCCTCTCAGCTCTGGGCCCCATAGCAGCTGCACTCCCTGCACCTATGGTAGCTACACCCTGTATACAACACATGTAACTGTGACAGGGAAGGTGGCTCCTCTCAGCTCTGGGCCCCATAGCAGCTGCACTCCCTGCACCTATGGTAATTACACCCTGTATACAACACATGTAACTGTGACAGGGAAGGTGGCTCCTCTCAGCTCTGGGCCCCATAGCAGCTGCACTCCCTGCACCTATGGTAGCTACACCCTGTATATAACACATGTAACTGTGACAGGGAAGGTGGCCCCTCTCAGCTCTGGGCCCCATAGCAGCTGCACTCCCTGCACCTATGGTAGCTACACCCTGTATATAACACATGTAACTGTGACAGGGAAGGTGGCCTCTCTCAGCTCTGGGTCCCATAGCACCTGCACTCCCTGCACCTATGGTAGCTACACCCTGTATATAACACATGTAACTGTGACAGGGAAGGTGGCCCCTCTCAGCTCTGGCCCCATAGCACCTGCACTCCCTGCACCTATGGTAGCTACACCCTGTATATAACACATGTAACTGTGACAGGGAAGGTGGCCCCTCTCAGCTCTGGCCCCATAGCAGCTGCACTGCCTGCACCTATGGTAGCTACACCCTGTATATAACACATGTAACTGTGAAAGGGAAGGTGGCTCCTCTCAGCTCTGGGTCCATAGCAGCTGCACTCCCTGCACCTATGGTAGCTACACCCTGTATATAACATATGTAACTGTGAAAGTGAAGGTGGCTTCTCTCAGCTCTGGGCCCCATAGCAGCTGCACTCCCTGCATCTATGGTAGCTACACCCTGTATATAACACTTGTAACTGTGACAGGGAAGGTGGCTCCTCTCAGCTCTGGCCCCATAGCAGCTGCACTCCCTGCACCTATGGTAGATACCCGCACCCTGTATATAACACATGTAACTGTGACAGGGAAGGTGGCCCCTCTCAGCTCTGGCCCCATAGCAGCTGCACTCCCTGCACCTATGGTAGCTATACCCCTGTATATAACACATGTAACTGTGACAGGGAAGGTGGCCCCTCCCAGCTCTGGCCCCATAGCAGCTGCACTCCCTGCACCTATGGTAACTACACCCTGTATATAACACATGTAACTGTGACAGGGAAGGTGGTCCCTCCCAGCTCTGGGCCCCATAGCAGCTGCACTCCCGGCACCTATGGTAACTACACCCTATATATAACACATGTAACTGTGAGAGGGAAGGTGGCTCCTCTCAGCTTTGGCCCCATAGCAGCTGCACTCCCTGCACCTATGGTAGCTACACACTGTATATAACACATGTAACTGTGAGAGGGAAGGTGGCTCCTCTCAGCTCTGGCCCCATAGCAGCTGCACTCCCTGCACCTATGGTAGCTACACCCTCTATATAACACATGTAACTGTGACAGGGAAGGTGGCCCCTCTCAGCTCTGGGCCCCATAGCAGCTGCACTGCCTGCACCTATGGTAGCTACACCCTGTATATAACACATGTAACTGTGACAGGGAAGGTGGCCCCTCTCAGCTCTGGCCCCATAGCAGCTGCACCCCCTGCACCTATGGTAGCTACACCCTGTATATAACACATGTAACTGTGACAGGGAAGGTGGCCCCTCTCAGCTCTGGCCCCATAGCAGCTGCACTCCCTGCACCTATGGTAGCTATGCCCTGTATATAACACATGTAACTGTGACAGGGAAGGTGGCCCCTCTCAGCTCTGGCCAGGGACGTGCAGTCAGGGGAGGCAGGGGAGGCAGTGCCTCCCCTGTCATTTATGATTAAAATAATATAAAGAAGATACTTATGACACATATTCTGTGTCATAAGTAATTTCTTTATCTTATCCTAATAATTTTAAGCTTAAAAAGTAGTTTGGGAGGCACTGATAACAGTGCCTCCCATTAACTATAGGAACAGGTTAAAGCGGGAGGGGCGGGGCCAAGTACTGGGCTGTCAAAGCCCATTGAAAACACTAGCAGAAAGCGGCACTTATCCAAGTGCCTCGTTGACAGGGGAAACCCGCCCCTGTCAGCGAGGCAGAAGTGATTGGACAGCGGATCCAGTGCTGGATCCGCTCGTCCAATCACCCGAAGAGGCAGCACGACCCGGCGCCCAGCTCAGTTACAGTAGCGGGGAGAAGAGGCAGTGGGACCCGGCGCTACTGTGGAGCTGTCACCACAGTTAGTTACAGTAGCGCGGCGGGGTGAATAAGCAGCGGGACCCAGAGTTAAAGCCAGGGCCGGCCGCGTATACAGCAGACCGAGGAGGGCGCTGCTGCGGACCTACATCGCCGCAGCCGCCCGCTGTGCCTGGATGCCGCCGGGTGTCTGCCTGCTCCCAGCCCTCCTGCGATGCTAGGGAACTGGGGGAAACAGTGGCGGATTTCCCCCCCCCCCCCCCCCCCCACCCCCCCTCCTGTCCTCTGAGAAATGTGCCCTCAATGTGACCTCCCGCTCCCAGCCCTCCCGCGATGCCAGGGAACTGGTGGAGGCAGTGGTAGATTGCCCTCCCCCCTGTCGTCTGGGACGGGTTCTGCGGTGCCAGTGTGGAACAAGAGACCCTGAAGGTGCCATGGCTGCCCGCTGCTGCACTACTGGAGCAGGTACCGCCCACCGGTCACCGCCGCCAGCCACCCACTGCTCACCAGCTGCCCACCGCCGCCTGCCGCCGCCTGCAACAAATGGCAGTCAGAGGGACCTCACAACCGCTGCCCATTGGTGCCTCCGCCGACCACAGGTAATGTTCCCCTGCTGTCACCCTCTCTCCCTGTCATTACTGTCCCTGTCCCTACTGTCACTCTCTCTCCCTGCTGTCACTGTCGTCACTCTCTCTCTCCCTGTCGTCACTCTCTCTCCCTGTCATCACTCTTTCTCCCTGTCCCTGCTGTCACTCTGGCTGTCCCTGCTGTCACAATTTCATCTCATTCAGTGTGCTACAATGTGAATTTCGGCTCATTCAGTGTGCTACAATGTGAATTTCGGCTCATTCAGTGTGCTACAATGTGAATTTCGGCTCATTCAGTGTGCTACAATGTGAATTTCGGCTCATTTAGTGTGTTACAATATGAATTTCGGCTCATTCAGTGTGCTATAAGGTGAATTTCGGCTCATTCAGTGTGCTACAAGGTGAATTTCGGCTCATTCAGTGTGTTACAAGGTGAATTTCGGCTCATTCAGTGTGCTACAATGTGAATTTCGGCTCATTCAGTGTGCTACAATGTGAATTCCGGCTCATTCAGTGTGCTACAATGTGACTTTCGGCTCATTCAGTGTGCTACAGTGTGAATGTCGGCTCATTCAGTGTGTTACAATGTGAATTTCGGCTCATTCAGTGTGCTACAATGTGAATGTCGGCTCATTCAGTGTGCTACGATGTGAATTTCGGCTCATTCAGTGTGCTACGATGTGAATGTCGGCTCATTCAGTGTGCTACAATGTGAGTTTCGGCTCATTCAGTGTGCTACGATGTGAATGTCGGCTCATTCAGTGTGCTACAAGGTGAATTTCGGCTCATTCAGTGTGCTACAAGGTGAATTTCGGCTCATTCAGTGTGCTACAAGGTGAATTTCAACTCATTCAGTGTGGTATAATGTGAATTTCAGCTCGTACCATGTGCTATAATGTGAATTTCAGCTCGTACCGTGTGCTATAAGGTGAAAGGGACACGCCCCCATTTGGGTGACCATGTCACCTTTTCTGGAGCACGTGCGCACCTTCGGTATGCATAATTGTGTCCTTGTCTTTTCCATAACCCCACTTCAAAATTTCCACTTCGACCACTATATATATATATATATATATATATATATTCTCAGTGCCTCCCCAGCCAGTGACCTCACCGCACGCCACTGGCTCTGGCCCCATAGCAGCTGCACTCCCTGCACCTATGGTAGCTACACCCTGTATATAACACATGTAACTGTGACAGGGAAGGTGGCCCCTCTCAGCTCTGTGCCCCATAGCAGCTGCACTCCCTGCACCTATGGTAGCTACACCCCCGTATATAACACATGTAACTGTGACAGGGAAGGTGGCTCCTCTCAGCTCTGGCCCCATAGCAGCTGCACACCCTGCACCTATGGTAGCTACACCCTGTATATAACACATGTAACTGTGACAGGGAAGGTGGCCCCTCTCAGCTCTGGCCCCATAGCAGCTGTACTCCCTGCATCTATGGTAGCTACACCCTGTATATAACACATGTAACTATGACAGGGAAGGTGGCTCCTCTCAGCTCTGGGCCCATAGTGTCACAGTCAGTTACCGTCACAATATATTCAGGATGTATGTGTTACACCCTGTTAAAACCTGTTTGTAGCACTTTGCTAAGACCCCTGCGTGGGCCGTAACGTGTAAAGATGTAACTAGAAATTTTTCTCCCCCAAGCCAAAAAATTCTTTGGCGCCCCCCCCCCCCCCCCCCCCCCACACCCACCCGCCGCATAATTGGGAGCAAGAAAGGGATAAATATGCGCGCGCCTTGGGCGCGCGCTGCAAAAAAGGGGCGTGGTTTTGTTGGAATGGGCGTGGTTTCTCATAAAGGGGCGTGGTATTGCAGGAATAGACTACCTTATACCCCAGTTTTGCTACCTGCACGCCCAGACGTTAGCCACCACAGGAAAGAAAAATAATCCTGATTCATGCCCCTTACATTATTTGTCATTTTTCCTCCTTATAGTAATGCCCAGTATACATTATGCCACATACTGCAATGGCCCTTAGACATTATTCCACACACAATAATGCACATGACACATTATGCCACACACCATAATGCCCCCGACACATTATGCCACACACCGTAATGCCTGTGACACATTATGCCACACACCGTAATGCCTGTGACACATTATGCCACACACCGTAATGCCCCCAACACATTATGACAGGAATCGCAATGCCCGTTATACATTATGCTACACACTGCAATGCCCCTGATACATTATAGCACATACAATGCCTGTGACACATTATGACACACACCGCAATGACCTTGAGACATTATACCACAATGCCCGTGATATAGTATACCATACACCGTAATGCCTGTGACACATACCGCAATGCCCTGCCCGTTATACCCTATGCCACACACCGCAATGTCCGTGATACATTATGCCCCACACTGCAATGACCCTGAGACATTATACCACATATCACAATGCCCGCGATATAGTATACCATACACCGTAATGCCTGTGACACATTATGACACACACCGCAATGTCCGTGATACATTATGCCACACACCGTAATGCCCATTACACATTAAGTCCTACAGTAAGGCTTCTAATTACTTTTCAATTACCTTCTCGTTGTCAGGGGTTTCATGCACTGGGTGTCATGCTCGTTGCCAGGTGTTTCATGCACTGGGTGTCATGCTCGTTGTCAGGTGTTTCATGCACTGGGTGTCATGCTCGTTGCTAGGAGGTAGTCCTTGTTGCTAGGGCTGTGCTCCCAGTGCCACATATGACCCCAGTGCCAGATATTCCCCCACGGTGCCAGGTACTCACATGCCCCCGGTGCCAAATATAGCCCCCCCCCATGTGCCAGGTACACATATACCCCTCCCCCCCAGTGCCACATATGCCCCCAGTGCCAGATATTCCCCCCCAGTGCCACATATGCCCCCAGTGCCAGATATTCCCCCCGTGCCAGATATGCCGCCAGTGCCATATATTCCCCCCCAGTGCCACATATGCCCCCAGTGCCAGATATTCCCCCAGTGCCAGATATCCCCCCTAGTGCCAGACATCCCCCCCCAGTGCCAGACATCCCCCCCCCAGTGCCATATATGCCCCAGTGCCAGACATCCCCCCCCTAGTGCCAGATATCCCCCCCCAGTGCCATATATGCCCCAGTGCCAGACATCCCCCCCCCCCAGTGCCAGATATTCCCCCCAGTGCCGCCGTCGCCGCCGCCGCCGCTTATTGGAGGGACACGGAGGGCACAGATCGCCTCTCCTGTGTCCCTCCTGCTGCATCATCTCCGGCGGCCGCGGGTCTAATAGGGGGAAGTGCCGTCCGTGAGCCAATTAGAGCTCACGGACGGCACTTCCCCCTATTAGACCCGCGGCCGCCGGAGATGATGCAGGAGGGACACAGGAGAGGCACACACTGTGCCGTCCGTGTCCCTCCAACAAGCGGCGGCGGGAAGGAGAAAGCAGACTGACATGCGGGCGCTCGTCCGCATGTCAGTCTGCTGTAATCAGTGGCGCCCCCGCAGCCCCTCGCCCCCAAGCCACCGCGAGGACTGCGGGGGCAGTAGTTACGCCACTGCCCTGTATATAACACATGTAACTGTGACAGGGAAGGTGGCCACTCTTAGCTCTGGGTCCATAGCAGCTGCACTCTCTGCACCTATGGTAGCTACACCCTGCACCTATGGTAGCTACACCCTGTATATAACACATGTAACTGTGACAGGGAAGGTGGCCCCTCTCAGCTCTGGCCCCATAGCAGCTGCACTCCCTGCACCTATGTTAGCTACACCCTGTATATAACACATGTAACTGTGACAGGGAAGGTGGCCACTCTTAGCTCTGGGCCCTATAGCAGCTGCACTCCCTGCACCTATGGTAGCTACACCCTGTATATAACACATGTAACTGTGACAGGGAAGGTGGCTCCTCTCAGCTCTGGGCCCATAGTGTCACAGTCAGTTACCGTCACAATATATTCAGGGTGTATGTGTTACACCCTGTTAAAACCTGTTTGTAGCACTTTGCTAAGACCCCTGCGTGGGCCGTAACGTGTAAAGATGTAAATTTATAATATTATTAAATGTGCTCTGTGTAGATAGGGATAAGAAAAGTAAGAAGTTTATGTAATTACACATAGACTCTCATTGGAGGACATTAGCATACAGATGTAGCCACCTTTATCTTGACCGATTCTCCACCTAGACGGCCGTCTAGTCCCGCTAAGGCGATAGCTGAGTTTAATCACAGGCAGGCGCGTTGAGGCGATTCAAGATACTCAGCATGCATTACACATCTCCATCGTACAGTATAGCGGCGGATTGTTTTACAGCTCTGGCAATTGGTCAGTGACGACTTTAATGTTAATACTGTAGGCGTAACGGGATGCGGTGGAAAAAGATGGTGACCTACTGTATGGAGACGCAACTACAGTAATTGTGTAAAAGGAAGAATGTACAATACAATGTATAAACACACAATACAATGTATATACACCGTGCTTTTAAAATACATGTACAGTAAATGAGCATCTGAGTTCTCTAAGGCATAATGGGAATGGTCAAGCGGGAGATGATGGGAAATACCGTGCTTTACAAATGCGAGCGTCCGAGTCCCCTAAGGCATAAACCAACACCAATAGGGAGGGGGCAGGGCGCTGTTTGCTGTACTTTTACACATGAAGTTGGGAATCCTCATCAGGCATCGTGGGCTAGCGATGAAGGCTCCTACATCCCACACTGGGGGTCCAGGGTTCGAGACCGGATGTTTTTTTTTTTTTATATTGTAATAATATACTGTATTATGTTATTTTCATTGTAAGACAGTCAATGGAAGGGTGCACACAAGTTACATATAAATCAGAGTACATCTGCAGGAGCGATTCTTTACGCTAAATGCAACTACACAGCGGCAATGAGTTGAGCAAACCAGTACTGTAGATCTTCGGCTTTGTGTATTACACAGGACCTGATTTCCCTCCCTGTACATTGCATGTTCTATGCAGGCTCCCAGGGGGGAAGGGCGATGGGGGTAGGGGGAGACGATGGGAAATACCGTGCTTTTGAAATGCAATTATATGAGCGTCCGAGTCCCCTAAGGCATAAACCAACACCAATGGGGAGGGGGCCGTTTGTGTATTGCACAGGACATGTACAGGCTCCCAGGAGTGAAGGGCGTAGGGCGACACAGTGGAAAATACCGCGGTCAAACAAAAAGTAAGGGAAACTATCACACAGTAACAACGCTGAATGCGTGGAACGCACAACGTCTGAGACGCACAGTGCGCATAAGGACGGTGTCATGGCTGCTGTAAGGGACCGTCCTTATGCTCTTGGTGAGCTGCGTTTCCTCGTGCGCTGGCGGGACAGAAGTCTCGCCAGCAACGAGGAGAAAGTGAGGGCCTACAGGAGGGCAAGCAGGGATATCCTCCGGAGATATAACCGGAGGAGATCTGTGAGGTCGCTGCAGAGGAGGTGGAGCTACCTCATCCGCAGGACTCCAAGGAGCCTGCAGGCCATAAGGGATTGTAAGTACAGTACATCACTGTAGATTACTGTACTTTGGTGGTCATTCCGAGTTGTTCACTCGGTATTTTTCTTCGCATCGCAGCGATTTTCCGCTTATTGCGCATGCGCAATGTTCGCACTGCGACTGCGCTAAGTAAATTTGCTATGCAGTTAGGTATTTTACTCACGTTTTTTTCTTCGTTATGGTGATCGTAATGTGATTGACAGGAAGTGGGTGTTTCTGGGCGGAAACTGGACGTTTTATGGGAGTGTGCGAAAAAACGCTACCGTTTCTGGGAAAAACGCGAGAGTGGCTGGAGAAATGGAGGAGTGTCTGGGAGAACGCTGGGTGTGTTTGTGACGTCAAACCAGGAACGACAAGCACTGAAATGATCGCAGATGCCGAGTAAGTGTGGAGCTACTCAGAAACTGCTAAGAGGTGTCTAATCGCAATATTGCGAATCCGTCGTTCGCAATTTTAAGAAGCTAAGATTCACTCCCAGTAGGCGGCGGCTTAGCGGGAGTAAATCTGCTAAAAGCAGCTTGCGAGCGAACAACTCGGAATGAGGGCCTTTAAGTTATTGTAGTTACAGGTACAGTACATTATAGCAGGTGGCTGCTGTAGCAGGAGGTATCCGGTCTATACAGCACTGTATCTGTGGTAAACAAATGGATAAACTTGGCCCAAACATTAACCAGGGTCAAAAGGTCAATTTGTGTTTTTTTTTACACTTTTTCAATTTTTCTTACATTTACTATCCATGTCAAAAGTGACACCATCTAGGTCGACACCATGTCGACCTATATCTGGTGTCGATCTAGATGGTGTGGCTTTTGAAATTGGTTGACAACAGTTATATTGTAGGTTGACATGGCCGTTAAGTTGACATGGAAAAGATCGACATGAGTTTTACAAAAACTATTATTATTTTTTTAACTTGTGTGTATAGTTCTTTACAATCCACGTGGTCTACGATTGTGCAGTGTATCATGCAGTGTACAGTATATGCAGTGTATCACAGTATATTGTGCTGCGTAATTGCAGCGTGTCATGCAGTGTACATTCAGTATATGGTATTGTGCAGTGAGTGTAATGCATAGTGAATCACATCGTGCAGTGTACTGTATACACATGTGGTAATTGCAGTGTTTTGTGCAGTGTACATTGTATCATATTTTTCAGGGAAATGTGCAGTGTATCGTGCAGTGTAATGTGCAGTTTGTTGTATTACGCAGTGCAGTGCATACAGTATGCAGTGTCGTGCAGTGTACCTGCAGCGTATTGTTCAGTGTAATGTGCAGTTTGTCGTATTGTGCAGTGTACTTTATCACATAGTGCAGTGCATATGCAGTGTCGTGCAGTGTACCTGCAGCGTATTGTGCAGTGTATCGTACATTATCATTCAGTGTAACGTGCAGCTGTAATTGCAGTCTCCTGCCTCCCACGCTGAGAGTCCCGGGTTTTATTCCCAAAGTTCCATTCAATATTTTTGGGTTATAAGGGAGATTTCTGTTTCAAATAGTACAGTGTTCTAAGGGACGTTACTGTGGCAGAAATTATTCCAAGGGATGTTACAGTGGCCTAATGTGTTCTGACGTGCATTACTCTTGCATAATGTGTTATAAGGTTCATGACTGTGGCAGATCTCTACTTTGTGACGTAATGTGGATATACTACTGCACTACTGTGACGTACAGTACAGTAACGTGAATAAGGTGCTCTACTGTGTGACACAACGTGAATCAAGGACAGTACTGTGACGTGAATAAACTGCACTACTGTGACATGACGTGAATAAGATGAATTCAGGTGAGTGCTGCATCATCTGTCATGGAATCAATTTATACTGTAATGAACAGTACTGAGATCAGTGGCGTAACTACTGCCCCCGCAGCCCTCGCGGTGGCTTGGGGGCGAGGGGCTGCGGGGGCGCCACTGATTACAGCAGACTGACATGCGGACGAGCGTCCGCATGTCAGTCTGCTTTCTCCTTCCCTCCGCCTTTTATTGGAGGGACACGGAGGGCGCAGCGTGTGCCTCTCCTGTGTCCCTCCTGAGTCCTGCATCATCTCCGGCGGCCCGCGGGTCTAATAGGGGGAAGTGCCGTTCGTGAGCTCTAATTGGCTCACGAACCGGCACTTCCCCCTATCAGACCCGCGGCCGCCGGAGATGATGCAGCAGGAGGGACACAGGAGAGGCACACGCTGCGCCCTCCGTGTCCCTCCAACAAGCGGCGGCGGCACTGGGGGGAATATCTGGCACTGGGGGGGGGGGATGTCTGGCACTGGGGCATATCTGGCACTGGGGGGGGGATGTCTGGCACTGGGGCATATATGGCACTTGGGGGGGGGATGTCTGGCACTGGGGCATATCTGGCACTGGGGGGGGATGTCTGGCACTGGGGCATATATGGCACTGGGGGGGGGATGTCTGGCACTGGGGCATATATGGCACTGGGGGGGGATGTCTGGCACTAGGGGGGATATCTGGCACTGGGGCATATATGGCACTGGGGGGGATATCTGGCACTAGGGCATATCTGGCACTGGGGGGGGATGTCTGGCACTGGGGGGGTTATCTGGCACTGGGGCATATCTGGCACTGGGGGGGGATGTCTGGCACTGGGGCATATATGGCACTGGGGGGGATGTCTGGCACTGGGGCATATATGGCACTGGGGGGGGATGTCTGGCACTAGGGGGGATATCTGGCACTGGGGCATATATGGCACTGGGGGGGTATCTGGCACTAGGGCATATCTGGCACTGGGAGGGGGGATGTCTGGCACTGGGGGGGATATCTGGCACTGGGGCATATATGGCACTGGGGGGGGATATCTGGCACGGGGGTGGATATATGGCACTGGGGGGGATGTCTGGCACTGGGAGGGAATATCTGGCCCTGGGGCATATATGGCACTGGGGGAGAATATCTGGCACTGGGGGCATATATGGCACTGGGGGGGAATATCTGTCACTGGGGGGGGGGATATATGGCACTGGGGTGGAATATATGGCACTGGGGGAATATATGGCACGGGGGGCATATCTGGCACTGGGGGCATATATGGCACTCGGGGGGAATATCTGGCACTGGGGGCATATATGGCACTGGGGGGGAATATATGGCACTGGGGGGGAATATCTGGCACTGGGGGGGAATATATGGCACTGGCGGCATATCTGGCACTGGGGGAATATCTGGCACTGGGGGCATATGTGGCACTGGGGGGGAATATATGGCACTGGCGGCATATCTGGCATGGGGGGAATATCTGGCACTGTGGGCATATGTGGCACTGGGGGGGAATATCTGGCACTGGGGGAATATCTGGCACTGGGGGCATATCTGGCACTGGGGGCATATCTGGCACTGGGGGCATATCTGGCACTGGGGGGAATATCTGGCACTGGGGGCATATGTGGCACTGGGGGGGGTATATGTGTACCTGGCACATGGGGGGGCTATATTTGGCACCGGGGGCATGTGAGTACCTGGCACCGTGGGGGAATATCTGGCACTGGGGACATATGTGGCACTGGGAGCACAGCCCTAGCAACAAGGACTACCTCCTAGCAACGAGCATGACACCCAGTGCATGAAACACCTAACAACGAGCATGACACCCAGTGCATGAAACACCTGGCAACGAGCATGACACCCAGTGCATGAAACCCCTGACAACGAGAAGGTAATTGAAAAGTAATTAGAAGCCTTACTGTAGGACTTAATGTGTAATGGGCATTACGGTGTGTGGCATAATGTATCACGGACATTGCAGTGTGTGTCATAATGTGTCACAGGCATTACGGTGTATGGTATACTATATCGCGGGCATTGTGATATGTGGTATAATGTCTCAGGGTCATTGCAGTGTGTGGCATAATGTATCACGGACATTGCGGTGTGTGTCATAATGTGTCAGGCATTACGGTGTGTGGTATACTATATCACGGGCAATGTGGTATGTGGTATAATGTCTCAGGGTCATTGCAGTGTGGCATAATACATAACGGGCATTGCGGTGTGTGGCATAGGGTATAACGGGCGGTATGTGTCACAGGCATTACGGTGTATGGTATACTATATCACGGGCATTGTGGTATAATGTCTCAAGGTCATTGCGGTGTGTGTCATAATGTGCCACAGGCATTGTATGTGCTATAATGTATCAGGGGCATTGCAGTGTGTAGCATAATGTATAACGGGCATTGTGAGTCCTGTCATAATGTGTCACAGGCATTACGGTGTGTGGCATAATGTGTCGGGGGCATTACGGTGTGTGGCATAATGTGTCGGGGGCATTATTGTGTGTGGAATAATGTCTAAGGGCCATTGCAGTATGTGGCATAATGTATACTGGGTGTAACGAAACGAGATGGACTTGGACTGAGAACCTTTATATTCATCACTCGTTTCTCTTAGTATAATGTACTTTTTAATCCTTGGCCCAGTCTAGGTATATACACCAGAGCCTAGGGGTATCATGTATACTGTTATTTCATGTTATTAGGTATTTATTGTCCTTGCTATTACCTGCAATATGGTATGTATTGGAGATATAAAGACAATTGCCATACTGTGTGACTATAGCAGGACAGGCCATAGTGTGTGACATGAGGAGAGCCAGGCAGCTGTGCTAGTTCATTACCATTTGTATCACATATGTGAGTCCATTGTGTGAGGTGTGATAGGTGTTGCTGGTAATGTAATCAGAACAATGACTGAGTGACTAGTAAGATAGCTAGCTGCCAGCCCAAGTTATGTATCTAGGTCATCAGGTCATCTGGGAGGTAATTAGGTTAGAACTCCCAGAGGATGTACAATGGCTCTCCACAGCACTATACTGGCTGAAATAGCCTTGGGATATCCTGACCCAACCTCTTGAGTAGACTGTTTGGCACCAGAGGGGATCTGCCTGTCAGGTATATAAGGAGAGCAGGTCTCAATGGAAGAGAGTCTATTGTGGTGGATCCTGTGAATCAGACATCAGCAGGAACCACTCTGAGCTGGGCATCGTTGTGCCACCAGAGGAAACTCTACCAAGACAGGGTCAGTGTGAGCCAGTACCCCAGGCTGGGGGACACAGGACTGTCTAGCAAGAGGTAGTGGTAAGGATACAGATTACTTCTATTGCTACTTATGGATGCTGACTGCAAGAGGCTGCTGGAGGATATGTGCTACCAATTACCCTGTAACATGTGACTATTTTATGGTGTTGTGCTGTCATAATAAAGACTTATTTTTTATATATTCTGATCTGCCCGAATGAATTGAATCCCACAGAGGGTAACCACCATCCCAGTGAAGCGTGGTTTCCTCACAATTGGCGGCAGCAGTGGGATCACTCGGTCCGGTATCACAAGAACCGGGAGGCTGCGAGGAATGCAAGCGTTTGCAGTCCAAGAGCCTTGCAGGGACAGCACAACACAGGAAACACAGCACTCAGAGAAAGCCAGTCAGAGGACTTATAAGAAACGTGAGCCATGAAGAGATACAGCTCCCTAAACCTGAAGCGGATCCAGGAAATATGCCGGGCAAGGAAAATTTCTACTACCCGTGATGACTCCAGGACACAGCTAGTGGGAAAACTACACCAATGGGACATGTCCCTACTCGATGAGGCAATCGGTATGAAAACAGTGGAGGTCCCAGCAATAGAATTATCTTTAGTTGGGACTCATGTAGCAGAGATTCTGGATGCCAGGCAATCAGGTGTGGACAAGGAGCAACCCCGTATGTTGGTACTGAGTGATGGAGCCATGCTATTTGCAAAATCATCTGAGGTGAGCGTTATTAAGGAAAGGCAGGAGAACTTCCCAGAAGTGGTGGGGGAATGGTCCAAGGAAACTGGGGTGAGTTACTACACCACCTCACTTCCTGAGGAGCAGACGCCACTGGAGTCCACAGACCTGGCACTACTCTTTCAGGAACAGCCAGTAAAGATTCCTGAGATTGCAGCTACCGTGCAGACCAAACCCACCACAGGCCAGTCAGCAGTGCGCAGTGGAAGCTGTGACTACGATCAGCTTTGCCGAGAGCTGCAGGAAGTTCTGAGTCGGTGGATCTTGAAAAAAGGTCTTGGGTCAGTAAAAGCATGGCTGCCTGACATTTTACTCAACCTTCAGGATTGGGTGGCCAAGTGGAAGCCACAGTCCCAGGAAAAGCCACAAAAGGGGCAGAAGGAAGGCCCAATGCGACCCAGCAACCGAGGACACTTGGGAGAAGTCTGGAAGCGGTGCCATCGATGTGGACATTGGGGGCATCTCCGTCGGGAGTGTCCCAGAAAGAGAGGTCAGTTGGATCAATCCTCAACCACAGGTGTTGTTGGCAGGAGCCATGATTGGGAAACCAAACATTACCTCCCTGATGCGCCAGAGGCGAGGGGGGTAAATGCCACTTGCAATGTTATTGTTGGTGAAAAGCAAAGCAACAGGCAAAGGAAGAACTTTCACCACTACACACCAGTGACAACTGGGTATCAGCAACCCATTTTCCCCACCTCCGAACCTCTGAGGGTGAGTAGCCAAGACCATCCTGAGGGGGTGTTAGTCCTAGGGGAGGAGGCTAAGTCTAGACTGCAAGAAGCACAGTTACTAGATCCAGAACTAGATGGGATGCGGGCAATTGCAGATAGGGCATATGAGACCGGGATGCCAGAGGAATGTGTTTGGATGGATGGATTACTGCATACCGTGTCCAGTCCAAATCATAAGTACGGGCTGGTAGTCCCACCCGAATATCGGGGTCTGTTCCTAGCTCAGGCCCATAGGGCAGGTACCAATCACTGGGGAAAACGGAGAACAAGAGCCCGGCTCAGGCAGCATTTCATGTGGTTAGGGTTAGCAAGGGATGTAGATCGCTACATAGCCAACTGTGCAGATTGCCAGAATAAGTTACAGCACGGCTGCATCAGTGACAGTCAGACACAGGAGGAGGGTAGGCAGCATAGACAGCAAGACATTGAGGACTGTGTGCTATCACTGTCAGTAGTCCCTGGGGGAAGTAAAGAGCAGCAGGAATCCTGCAGGCAGTCAGTCCATAAGCGGGCGCAGACTGGGGAAATAAGTAACCCCAGGACAGATAGGAACTGGGGGAGGTGGAGGCACAGCCAGGCAGGGCCCCAGGCAACCAAGGAAAGGCAGTGGGTAGGTCACTCAGACAGTAGGGCTCAGACTAGCTACTGGAGAAGGAGACAGAGACTTCCTTCAGAGGTTCGGGGAACTGACTGGTGCTGGTGGTTACAAGAGAACAACATGGGACAACAAGTAAACGCTGGAAGTGGTGCACAGACCAGCAGGAATTGGTTCAACATGCGGAGGTCAACATACAACCTGCAGTAGTGTCTGCAGAAGAGACTGGGGCTCAAGTTTAAAAAGTGGGGGAGGTATATGTAACGAAACGAGATGGACTTGGACTGAGAACCTTTATATTCATCACTCGTTTCTCTTAGTATAATGTACTTTTTAATCCTTGGCCCAGTCTAGGTATATACACCAGAGCCTAGGGGTATCATGTATATTGTTATTTCATGTTATTAGGTATTTATTGTCCTTGCTATTACCTGCAATATGGTATGTATTGGAGATATAAAGACAATTGCCATACTGTGTGACTATAGCAGGACAGGCCATAGTGTGTGACAGGAGGAGAGCCAGGCAGCTGTGCTAGTTCATTACCATTTGTATCACATATGTGAGTCCATTGTGTGAGGTGTGATAGGTGTTGCTGGTAATGTAATCAGAACAATGACTGAGTGACTGGTAAGATAGCTAGCTGCCAGCCCAAGTTATGTATCTAGGTCATCAGGTCATCTGGGAGGTAATTAGGTTAGAACTCCCAGAGGATGTACAATGGCTCTCCACAGCACTATACTGGCTGAAATAGCCTTGGGATATCCTGACCCAACCTCCAGAGTAGACTGTTTGGCACCAGAGGGGGTCTGCCAGTCAGGTATATAAGGAGAGCAGGTCTCAATGGAAGAGAGTCTATTGTGGTGGATCCTGTGAATAAGACATCAGCAGGAAACACTCTGAGCTGGGCATCGTTGTGCCACCAGAGGAAACTCTACCAAGACAGGGTCAGTGTGAGCCAGTACCCCAGGCTGGGGGACACAGGACTGTCTAGCAAGAGGTAGTGGTAAGGATACAGATTACTTCTATTGCTACTTATGGATGCTGACTGCAAGAGGCTGCTGGAGGATATGTGCTACCAATTACCCTGTAACATGTGACTATTTTATGGTGTTGTGCTGTCATAATAAAGACTTATTTTTTATATATTCTGATCTGCCCGAATGAATTGAATCCCACAGAGGGTAACCACCATCCCAGTGAAGCGTGGTTTCCTCACAATTGGCGGCAGCAGTGGGATCACTCGGTCCGGTATCACAAGAACCGGGAGGCTGCGAGGAATGCAAGCATTTGCAGTCCAAGAGCCTTGCAGGGACAGCACAACACGGGAAACACAGCACTCAGAGAAAGCCAGTCAGAGGACTTATAAGAAACGTGAGCCATGAAGAGATACAGCTCCCTAAACCTGAAGCGGATCCAGGAAATATGCCGGGCAAGGAAAATTTCTACTACCCGTGATGACTCCAGGACACAGCTAGTGGGAAAACTACACCAATGGGACATGTCCCTACTCGATGAGGCAATCGGTATGAAAACAGTGGAGGTCCCAGCAATAGAATTATCTTTAGTTGGGACTCATGTAGCAGAGATTCTGGATGCCAGGCAATCAGGTGTGGACAAGGAGCAACCCCGTATGTTGGTACTGAGTGATGGAGCCATGCTATTTGCAAAATCATCTGAGGTGAGCGTTATTAAGGAAAGGCAGGAGAACTTCCCAGAAGTGGTGGGGGGATGGTCCAAGGAAACTGGGGTGAGTTACTACACCACCTCACTTCCTGAGGAGCAGACGCCACTGGAGTCCACAGACCTGGCACTACTCTTTCAGGAACAGCCAGTAAAGATTCCTGAGATTGCAGCTACCGTGCAGACCAAACCCACCACAGGCCAGTCAGCAGTGCGCAGTGGAAGCTGTGACTACGATCAGCTTTGCCGAGAGCTGCAGGAAGTTCTGAGTCGGTGGATCTTGAAAAAAGGTCTTGGGTCAGTAAAAGCATGGCTGCCTGACATTTTACTCAACCTTCAGGATTGGGTGGCCAAGTGGAAGCCACAGTCCCAGGAAAAGCCACAAAAGGGGCAGAAGGAAGGCCCAATGCGACCCAGCAACCGAGGACACTTGGGAGAAGTCTGGAAGCGGTGCCATCGATGTGGACATTGGGGGCATCTCCGTCGGGAGTGTCCCAGAAAGAGAGGTCAGTTGGATCAATCCTCAACCACAGGTGTTGTTGGCAGGAGCCATGATTGGGAAACCAAACATTACCTCCCTGATGCGCCAGAGGCGAGGGGGGTAAATGCCACTTGCAATGTTATTGTTGGTGAAAAGCAAAGCAACAGGCAAAGGAAGAACTTTCACCACTACACACCAGTGACAACTGGGTATCAGCAACCCATTTTCCCCACCTCCGAACCTCTGAGGGTGAGTAGCCAAGACCATCCTGAGGGGGTGTTAGTCCTAGGGGAGGAGGCTAAGTCTAGACTGCAAGAAGCCCAGTTACTAGATCCAGAACTAGATGGGATGCGGGCAATTGCAGATAGGGCATATGAGACCGGGATGCCAGAGGAATGTGTTTGGATGGATGGATTACTGCATACCGTGTCCAGTCCAAATCATAAGTACAGGCTGGTAGTCCCACCCGAATATCGGGGTCTGTTCCTAGCTCAGGCCCATAGGGCAGGTACCAATCACTGGGGAAAACGGAGAACAAGAGCCCGGCTCAGGCAGCATTTCATGTGGTTAGGGTTAGCAAGGGATGTAGATCGCTACATAGCCAACTGTGCAGATTGCCAGAATAAGTTACAGCACGGCTGCATCAGTGACAGTCAGACACAGGAGGAGGGTAGGCAGCATAGACAGCAAGACATTGAGGACTGTGTGCTATCACTGTCAGTAGTCCCTGGGGGAAGTAAAGAGCAGCAGGAATCCTGCAGGCAGTCAGTCCATAAGCGGGCGCAGACTGGGGAAATAAGTAACCCCAGGACAGATAGGAACTGGGGGAGGTGGAGGCACAGCCAGGCAGGGCCCCAGGCAACCAAGGAAAGGCAGTGGGTAGGTCACTCAGACAGTAGGGCTCAGACTAGCTACTGGAGAAGGAGACAGAGACTTCCTTCAGAGGTTCGGGGAACTGACTGGTGCTGGTGGTTACAAGAGAACAACATGGGACAACAAGTAAACGCTGGAAGTGGTGCACAGACTAGCAGGAATTGGTTCAACATGCGGAGGTCAACATATAACCTGCAGTAGTGTCTGCAGAAGAGACTGGGGCTCAAGTTTAAAAAGTGGGGGAGGTATATGTAACGAAACGAGATGACTTGGACTGAGAACCTTTATATTCATCACTCGTTTCTCTTAGTATAATGTACTTTTTAATCCTTGGCCCAGTCTAGGTATATACACCAGAGCCTAGGGGTATCATGTATATTGTTATTTCATGTTATTAGGTATTTATTGTCCTTGCTATTACCTGCAATATGGTATGTATTGGAGATATAAAGACAATTGCCATACTGTGTGACTATAGCAGGACAGGCCATAGTGTGTGACAGGAGGAGAGCCAGGCAGCTGTGCTAGTTCATTACCATTTGTATCACATATGTGAGTCCATTGTGTGAGGTGTGATAGGTGTTGCTGGTAATGTAATCAGAACAATGACTGAGTGACTGGTAAGATAGCTAGCTGCCAGCCCAAGCTATTTATCTAGGTCATCAGGTCATCTGGGAGGTAATTAGGTTAGAACTCCCAGAGGATGTACAATGGCTCTCCACAGCACTATACTGGCTGAAATAGCCTTGGGATATCCTGACCCAACCTCCTGAGTAGACTGTTTGGCACCAGAGGGGGTCTGCCAGTCAGGTATATAAGGAGAGCAGGTCTCAATGGAAGAGAGTCTATTGTGGTGGATCCTGTGAATAAGACATCAGCAGGAAACACTCTGAGCTGGGCATCGTTGTGCCACCAGAGGAAACTCTACCAAGACAGGGTCAGTGTGAGCCAGTACCCCAGGCTGGGGGACACAGGACTGTCTAGCAAGAGGTAGTGGTAAGGATACAGATTACTTCTATTGCTACTTATGGATGCTGACTGCAAGAGGCTGCTGGAGGATATGTGCTACCAATTACCCTGTAACATGTGACTATTTTATGGTGTTGTGCTGTCATAATAAAGACTTATTTTTTATATATATTCTGATCTGCCCGAATGAATTGAATCCCACAGAGGGTAACCACCATCCCAGTGAAGCGTGGTTTCCTCACACTGGGCATTACTATAAGGAGGAAAAATGACAAATAATGTAAGGGGCATGAATCAGGATTATTTTTCTTTCCTGTGGTGGCTAACGTCTGGGCGTGCAGGTTGCAAAACTGGGGTATAAGGTAGTCTTTTCCTGCATTACCACGCCCCTTTATGAGAAACCACGCCCATTCCAACAAAACCACGCCCCTTTTTTGCAGCGCGCGCCTTAGGCGCGCGCATATTTATCCCTTTCTTGCTCCCAATTATGCGGCGGGGGGGGAGCCAAAGAATTTTTTGGCTTGGGGGAGAAAAATTTCTAGTTACGCCACTGACTGAGATGGTTCAGGGTGGGAGGGCTGCATGCTGATGTGTGTCATAATGTTTATAAGGGCAATGCTAATGTGTGTTACAATGTCTATAAAGGTAGTGTTCTGTCTAATACCCTGGACCTACTGTACTGTACTGTAGCGATACTGTAAGTGTACTGTATGTCACATTTAGAAATGTCCCCCTTAAGTTTTGAGGACAGTACAGTACACTATGCCCTCCTGAGTGATTAGGTGCAGGGTATTAGAATGAACAATTCCATTTATTGTGATGTCATAAAGATGCTGTCAATGTTGAATTTCATTGACTGTACAGTATGCTGCCATTATACTGTACATATACTTTTACAGGGCTGGTAGCACGACGGCACAGGAGGCAGGCCAGGCGCCGCCAAGCTGGTAAGTATTGTCAAATACAGTAGTGTACAGTACATAGTGATTTATACAGTCCCACCCCCCTGTCCTGACCAGCACAGATAACTCGCTGCAATCCGGATGGGAGAGAGGGTGGGACACTTCCTGTGAGATCTGGTTGCCCGTGATGTTAAGAATGTCTGTTTACAAAACTAAATGTAAATATTAAACACACAGTATAAATAACATTGTAGATAGCTGAGTACCCGTGTGCGCTGCGCTACGGGATGAGGATGGTAAATTACAGTGATAGTTGTTTGTTTATTTACGTTTGACAGCTTCACTTACAGCACTGTTTTTTTTTTCTCACAGTACCACCACCACCACCACCACCACCACCACCACCTGCACTGCCAGGTATTGTGTAACGAGAATTCTGGTACGACTGTCATCGTTACACTACTGTACATGTGTCCTGGATACTGTATAGTACATGTTACAAATTGACAGCTTCACTTACAGCACTGTTATTTTTTTTCTCACAGTACCACCACCACCACCACCACCACCACCTGCGCTGCCAGGTATTGTGTAACGAGAATTATGGTGCGACTGTCATCGTTACACTACTGTACATGTGTCCTGGATACTGTATAGTACATGTTACAAATTGACAGCTTCACTTACAGCACTGTTATTTTTTTTCTCACAGTACCACCACCACCACCACCACCACCACCACCACCACCACCACCACCACCACCTGCACTGCCAGGTATTGTGTAACGAGAATTCTGGTACGACTGTCATCGTTACACTACTGTACATGTGTCCTGGATACTGTATAGTACATGTTACAAATTGACAGCTTCACTTACAGCACTGTTATTTTTTTTCTCACAGTACCACCAGTTACAGTATGCCACTGACAACATTTTATGTACAGTACCACACACAAAATTGCCCCTTATAAATTATGCACCAGTGGAGGGCTGATGGTACTGTGTACCACCACCACATTTCTTAATGGTACTCCATACCACCCTACTGTTCTTTCACAACTGGGTACAGTACTATACAGTACTTAATGAACCATTGTTTGGATTTTTTGCATTTGGGGTGCCATCATCTGGAAACTGAGCGATACTGAGGGAGCGAGTAGGGTTAGGGTTGTGCTGCGGCCATGGGTGGTTAGGTTTAGGCAACACCAGGGGGGACTTAGGGTTAAGCACCAAGTGGGGGGCTTAGGCTGCTTGAGGGTAGGTTTATGGTTAGGGGTGGGGGGGATATACTTAACAACCCCCTGTGGGGATTTTCCGATTCGGTATTTTTGCATTCGGGATGCCATCGTAGGTAATACTGAGTGCCGGCATACTGTATCTTATGATATTTTATAATTTATTTTATCCATTATTTACTGTACTGTATTTCATTGTACTGTACAGCAGCTTATGTTAGTGTGACTTTTCCACAGCAGCACGTGCCCCACCCTCCCAGGAGCCTACCCCACCCGGCCAGGAACCGGAGGTAGCGAGCTCCGGAAGTGGTAATCATTATTTTTGTTACAGACACACTAGTTTCCTAGTGTATTACTGTAATTTTTTTTATTTTACAATACTTTTACACACAGACTGCCTCAATATTGATACGGAGGAGGAGGAGGAAATGGGGGAGCACTCAGGCCAGCCTGGTAAGAATTGTAATCTACTGTACAGTACTCTACTGTACTGTATTGTACATTTATTATTTATTGATTTATTAACAGTACCAATGGCTTGGGTTCACGTGACCAGTGGTCAGGATTCCAGCAGTCAAGTGACCGACAGCGGCATCCTGATTGCCGAAATCCCATCAGGTTGAGGTATGGTATCGAAACCCTACTCCACTAACCCCTAACCCTCCATTTATACTCTGGTATTTTAGATGCAGGTACAGTACGTCCCCTACAAATGGACGGTCATTCCACACTCCGGCTAAGAATGTCTCTCTGCCTCTCTACTTTCTGTAGCACTGTACTACTGTAAAGTATTGGATAATACTTTAGTACAGTAGTATTGGAAATAACAATGGCAAATTTTACTTTTCTTTTTGTTTTTTTATATTCAACACAGATGTCACTTACGTGGACTCGGGGGAGGAGGAGCCACAGTATAGCAAGTACAGTAGGATTTTCTCAAGCCCATTCTTAAAAGTATTGACCGAGTCCACTTTTATTACTTTTCAGGCAGGGAATTCCAAACGTAAAGTATTTCCCTCACTGTGAAGACCCCTTTTCGCCTCTGTATGCGAAATCTCCTCTCCTCCAACACGAGTGACTGTGCACGTGTCCTCTGCGGTCATCCATGCCTCTGCGGTCGTCCAGTCCTCTGCGGTCGTCCAGTCCTCTGCGTTCATCCAGTCCTCTGCGTTCATCCAGTCCTCTGCGGTCGTCCAGGCCGCTGACTTCGTCCAGGCCGCTGACTTCGTCCAGGCCGCTGACTTTGTCCAGGCCGATGACTTCCAGGCCGCTGACTTCGTTCAGGCTGCTGACTTGAACCGCTTGGTGGTGTGTTGTAATTATGGTGTGGCCAACTCCAACTTGCCATTCTTCCCTTGTTTGTTCGATGACTTTCTTCATGGCTTCTACCATCTGTTCCTTTATTCCTTCTTTAAGGCCAGCCACATCTGTCTGCAGCTGATTTACCTGTCCCCCAAGGTTACTTACCTGTCCACCAAGTTCTGCCTCCATATTGGTGACCTTGCTGAGTAGCTCCTTTACTAAAACAGCACAGATACACTGGCAGTCCTGCACTTTGGTGTTCACATCTGTGAAATCCAACCTTCTTCGTGGTGAATGTGCCATATCTTCTTGTCCAGGGGTGGCTACATGGTCCAAAAAAGAAGCTTCCTGATGCAGCGTGTTTGTCAGGTCCTCTAGCACCGGTATTTCCAGATTCATTGGCTGAACACCGTGATCTGCAAGAGATGGAACAATGACATCATTTGGCATACCCCATATCAGCCCCAAACTATTATTCTTTGCCTTGGAATTTTTCCGTGGTTTCACCACATTTTCTCTCTGAGCCGCCTTGGCAGTTTTCTTCTTCTTGTGTGGGACTAGTGCAGTAAGTTTCTGTGACACTGATGGGCAGGTTTTGGCACTTCTATAAAATCTGGTAGTATGCATTCTTTGTCTTTTGTCTAAAAATATAAAAAGCACAATAAGAAAACATGTAAAGCACAAAAATAGCAAACTGTACATTTTCAAATAAAGTGCAGAACATTAAAGTTCAGATACTGTACAGTATTATACTTTTTTCCCTGTGCCTCCCAACATGAACCTCTGCAAGAGGGACTGAATGCTCTGTTACAGACTTCAGTTTAAATGTACAGTATGATTGCCATCACCTGTGCGAACGACTATAGGTGTTACACCACAAGTGATAGCAATCATACAGTACTACTGCATATTGATATAAGGAGCGTCACAATCCCCTAGCTAAAATACACCGGGATAAGCGAGGTCTACGCACATTACGTTACACCAAGCTCGATCGCTTAGCAACCTGACAAAATGGCCGCTGACCGTGAACCCCCCAGCACGTGGCAGCGCTCGGATATGGAGTGAGAGATGGTATCAATTTTACAGGCCAGGGGGCAATGCTTAAGGAGCGTCACAATCCCCTAGTTAAAATACACCGGGATAAGCGAGGTCTATGCACATTATATATATATATATTACTCTGTATATACTGTAATGTATGTACAGTTTAATGTATACAGTAGGTATATAATACAGTATACTGCACATACAGTCTACTGTATAAACAGTAATCTCTTTCATTACTGTATCTGATTTCATTATTTCTGGCTCTTCACAGGATATCTCCCATGATAAGAGATGTGAATAAAGGCCCTCATTCCGAGTTGTTCGCTCGCAAGGCGATTTTAGCAGAGTTGCACACGCTAAGCCGCCGCCTACTGGTAGTGAATCTTAGCATCTTAAAATTGCGAACGATGTATTCGCAATATTGCGATTACACACGTCTTAGCAGTTTCAGAGTAGCTCCAGACTTACTCGGCATATGCGATCAGTTCAGTGCTTGTCGTTCCTGGTTTGACGTCACAAACACACCCAGCGTTCGCCCAGACACTCCCCCGTTTCTCCGGCCTCTCCTGCGTTTTTTCCGGAAACGGTAGCGTTTTTTCCCACACGCCCATAAAACAGCCTGTTTCCGCCCAGTAACACCCATTTCCTGTCAATCACACTACGATCGCCGGAGCAAAGAAAAAGCCGTGAGTAAAAATACTATCTTCATTGTAAAATTACTTGGCGCAGTCGCAGTGCGGACATTACGCATGCGCACTAAGCGGAAATTCACTGCGATGCGAAGAAATTTACAGAGCGAACGACTCGGAATGAGGGCCAAAGAAAAGAGAGTGGAACAGGCACGGCGATGGATTGAGAGTGGTGAAACATTTGATGATGTCATTTTCACAGATGAATCGTCTGTTGCCCTTGAGCGGTTCTCCAGAATGTCATTCCGGAAACGTCACCATATCTCATTAAAACCACGCCCAAAGCATCCATTGAAAGTCCATGTATGGGGAGGCATATCACGATTAGGAGCTGGTCCCTTATTATTTTTCGAAGGTACAGTACTATACTTTATTCTGTGCCTGTGTTCTGTAAAAATACATGCTGTACTGTAGAGTACATGTAACTGCACAATAAAAGGAGTTGCTTATTAATGAACAATTTTTTTTTATTTCTGTAGGGATCATGGATAAGACATTTTTCCAAGAAACAATAGTAGAGGGATGTATGGAACCATTTGTGAATAAATATTACCCAACTCACCATAGGATATTCCAAGACAATGATCCTAAACACTCCGCCTCAGCCAAATTTATGGAAGAGAAAGGTATGAATTGGGAACGCACACCACCAGAGTGAGTATTCTTTCAACAGTGTACAAGTAAAATTTTGGGTAGCACTCTAGTACTGTAAATGTATTTTTTGGTTTAATAAACAGTACAATACTGTATGTTTAATTTTCTCTATTTAATGTCATTAATTGACTAACTTTTTTTCTATACTCTTTTTATTTTTATTTTTTATAGATCACCAGACATGAATCCAATTGAATTAGTGTGGGCTCAATTGAAGAGGTACATTAGGAGTGTTGCGAAGCCAACAACAAAACAGCAACTGTTGGATGGGATAAAGAATTTTGGCTAGAAGTACTCACACCTGAACATTGTAATAATTATATAAATCACCTGTATAAAGTATTACCTGTTATAGTCGAAAGAAATGGTCAAGCCACAAATATGTAGTTCTGTACTGTATTTTCTGTTTAAAATTTTTAATTGGTGCATTATTAAAAATGTTTATAAAATTGCTTTTGTCTGATTATTGCATAAACTAATGTAGAATATTATACAGTAGTAATGTTATTGATGTGTATGAACAGTTATTTTCAGTTTTATAAGTCCTGAATAAGAGTACTGTACATTCTGATCAGTGCAGTACATGGAATCGGATGTTGTAATAAATACTTTTTTTTACATTAATATTGATTTTTTTTCCAATAAATATTACCTTATACAGTATGGTACGGTACAGTATATGGGGGTAACTGTACAGTATGATGTGCCGTTATGGGGGAGAAACACTGTATCCACTAAATGTACAGTAAAATGTTTTTTTTTTTTTTATTACAAAAACACAAATGCATCCCAGATGGAAATCTGCTATACACAGCAGATAGCTTATGGTGACAGAACTTCCCTACTGTATCCCCACCCATAGTCGTGGTATATTTTAGATTGCCTAATGAGACACTCCTGCAGCATTGCCAATGATTCATGTAAAACCTGTGTGCAAACAGTATCTCTTTTGAATGCAAAGTACTGTACTGTACAGTATTACCAGAGCCGTCCCTAACCAACATGATGCCCTAGGCTAGATTTTGGCTGATGCTCTCTTGCACAGATGCTACGTAGTTCCGCCTCTAACCCTGCATCCCTTTCCCAGCACCATCACCCATTTTGGCGCTCCTACCCTCCATAATTTAAATACTGTAGGAACAATGTGCACATTTAGTGCCAGCCCAAAACAATGCAAGTTCTTGCTGGGAAGGGGCATGGTAACACAATAATACCCCCAGATGAAATGACACAACACAGTACTGCAACTTTATTCACATTATAACATGCAGTAGTGTCTCTTATTCTCATTACATCATATGATAGTACCACATTACTCCTAACAGTATTGCCCTTTATTCACATTACACCCCACCACATTGATCTTTATTTACATTAGACCACAGGTTCTCAAACTCAGTCCTCAGGACCCCACACAGTGCAGGTTTTGCAGGTCTCACAGAATCACAAGTGAAATAATTAGCTCCACCTAATGTATGGACCTTTTAAAATGTGTCAGTGAGTAATTAATACACCTGTGCACTTGCTGGTTTACCTGCAAAACATGCACTGTGTGGGGTCCTGAGGACCGAGTTTGAGAACCACTGCATTAGACCATGCAGTGGTGCCCTTTCCTTATGTTACGCCAGAAAATATTGTAGCACACCTTGGTGGTCATTCCGAGTTGTTCGCTCGCAAGGCGATTTTAGCAGAGTTGCTCACGCTAAGCCGCCGCCTACTGGGAGTGAATCTTAGCATCTTAAAATTGCGAACTAAAGATTCGCAATATTGCGATTACAAACTTCTTAGCAGTTTCAGAGTAGCTTCAGACTTACTCGGCATCTGCGATCAGTTCAGTGCTTGTCGTTCCTGGTTTGACGTCACAAACACACCCAGCGTTCGCCCAGACACTCCCCCGTTTCTCCAGCCACTCCTGCGTTTTTTCCGGAAACGGTAGCGTTTTTTCCCACACGCCCATAAAACGGCCTGTTTCCGCCCAGTAACACCCATTTCCTGTCAATCACACTACGATCGCCTGAGCAATGAAAAAGCCGTGAGTAAAAATACTAACTTCATAGCAAAATTACTTGGCGCAGTCGCAGTGCGGACATTGCGCATGTGCACTAAGCGGAAAATCGCTGCGATGCGAAGAAATTTACCAACTCGGAATGACCCCCCTTATACACATAATGCTGCACATTAGTAATCCATTTCATATTTATATTTTCATATTTCATTTCATAGAGCCGCAGTCACACACAGAATATAGGCATGTACTGTAGCATCTCATTTTATTCAGCAGTAGCTTGATTATTCCAGTTTGGCTAGTTTGCCGCCTCTGTATATTACAATAGAAAAAAATAATAGTGTCAGTGAAAAAAACACCTCATGACAGATACTGTACACAAGCTCATGTCACATGGTATATGCAATTGCGGTCGAATTCCGGCTGGAATGCGACCGTTTTTAAATTCGACGGAAGTCGACAGTCGAATTCCGGCCCCCGGGGCCAGAATTTGACATATTACATAAAAAACGGATTCGACAGTCTCGCTGTCAAAAAACGGACCAATTGACGGATATGTGCGTCCTAGATTCGACTTTTTGGACGGCAGAAAGGTATTTTTGGCACCAGGACCAGACGCAGAGCCTGGTGCTGGTTCTAAAAATACGGGGGATCCCCTGTCATTTTTTTTTCCGTATTTCGGTAACCAAGACCGGCTCAAAGAGCCCAAGGCTGGTTATGCTTAGGAGTGGGGACCCCACACATTTTTTTTTTTTTCAGATTTTTAACCCATTCCATAAAAAAAATATATATATATTTTAAAAAATATATAAAAAATACTTGTGCCTCCTAAATAGACAAACCAAGTACCTAATCCCTTCTAATATAAATAGATATGCTATTACCAATAAAAAAAACCACACAAAAAAACATGTTTTTAAAAAAAATTATTAGATTCCGCCAGCAAAGTGAGGCGAATTGAAAATGACGAATTTACTGTGTAAAAGCACTGTTGCGAATTTATAATCTTCAATTGAATATACTTTTGTCGAAATGCCGCATTTGTATTATTGCAGAAATGTCGAATTTGTCAAATGTCGTATTTCAAAAAGTCAAATTTGGAAAGTCCGTTTTTTTGATGGAAAAGTACTGAATTGCATTGTCGAATTTTTTCCTGTTTTTTCAACATTTTCGGGAATTCGACCGCCTGCCACGTGGTGAGAGTTCTGGGGCGACGGCCATTTTGACAGTGGATCAAGTCCGGTGTCCCGTAATGATAGACCTCGCTTATCCCTATCGCTTTAGCGAGGGGATTGTGACGCTTCTTCAGCATTGCCCCGTAGCCCTCATGACTACTGCTATCTCTCACTCTACTGCTATCTCTCACTCCATCTCCGAGCGCTGGCTGCCACGTGGTGGGGCTTCAGGGGCGACGGCCATTTTGACAGTGTGCTATGCAATCAAGTCCGGTGTACCGTAATGTGCATAGACCTCGTTTAATCCTATCGCCCCTATGTATTTTAGTGAGGGGATTGTGACGCACCTTCAGCACTGCCCCGTTGTCCGCAAAATCTATGTCATCACTCGCTCCATAGCTGAGGGCCTCCATGGAGTCACAGGCAGTAGCCATTTCAATTGAGTCTGCCCTGCTACAGAATTGTATGTGTACCGTATGGTGCATAGAACCTTAACAGTACATCTGCTGCAGCTTTGCCCTGGTTTATGTGAATAAAAAAAATTATAAAGTGTCTGGAAAAAACTAACATGCGTTCGTACTTTAGGAATCGAACACGGGACTCTGAGTATAGGAAGCGGAACACTTCACCACTTCGCCGCAGACAGATGAATAAATGCATTAGTTTTGATTAAGACAAATGGCTACGGGATTAGGATGCTAACATACTGTACAATATTCCTAACATCATTAGGCAATAATGAACTTCTAACACGTCCATTTGCGTCAGTGTACACTACTGGTTTTATGTTGCTTTGGCTGCGGAATGCAGCGTAACGAGACGCACTAGTAAAGTAGTCCTTACTATACAGTATACAGTATTTCAGTATTATATTTTACAGGAGCCCACACGCATGCGCAGTGGTGATTGTAAAAAGCGACATCTGGTGGATGATCGCAGGTATTACACGTACAGGTAACGCCAAACGTCAAATGTCTGTCTCCGTGCAATTAGATAGCCTCTCTGTGACTAGGCGCGCCTCCTTACGCCCCAGTACGCTGCGTATGCTCGAACGGTACAAACGCCACAGCCACTCAAGATAAAGGTGGCTTCATCTGTATTTATTATAGTTGCTTTCACAGAAAGAAGTAGTGGTGAATGAGGGCCCCTCACAGAGGGGAGTTGGTACTGTCAGTATGGATATGGGTCTAATAGACTGCCACACTGACTATCGAGAAGAGGGGTGCTGGCACAAGACTATTGCAGGATAAGCCAGCACATGCAAGGGACCTCTGGCGGGACTGCTCCGGGGACCTGACAGAGAGGATATAAAGGGGAGAAGAGAAAAACCGTTGGGGTCTTGAGGGAGAGAGAAGTGGAAAGGTACGACACTGCGTGAGGAGACGAGAACAGGACTTTTTACCTCTGTACACCTGAGTTAATCCCGTGAGCAGGTGCCTGTCTCACCCACTCTGTGAGTCTAGTGGGTGGTCGCCGGAAAAGCCGTGACCGGAGATCCAGGGTGAGGCGCAGCTTGGAGAGGAGTGACGGTGTGAGGTGGAGCAAAGAGGGCCTTGTCGAACCAGAGTGAGGCAGGCAGAAGAGACGCAGCTAAGCCGGCCCCGAGCGAGGCGGGCCGGAGCAAGACTGACAGCGGAAGGCGGAACCGGAATTTCCTTATCTGGTATTTATGGTCCCACAGTAGCCGATCAGCTGTAGTGTGTTTCCAGTACACATAGCCCGCAGCAGCTTTGATAGAGACAGTCAGTGCAGTGTATCTACAGGTTTCTCAGCCTTGCCAGTCACAGACAGTGCGGTCTACCTACACGTCCCTCAGCCTTGCCAAAGAGAGTCAGTGCAGTGCATCTACAAGTCCCTCAGCCTTGCCAGTAAGAGACAGTGCAGTGTATCTACAAGTCCCTCAGCCTTGCCAGTAACAGACAGTGTGGTACTTCTACAGGTCCCTCAGTTTTGTCAGAGACAGACAGTGCGGGGTATCTACAAGTCCCTCAGCCCTGCCAGTAACAGTCAGTGCAGTGCATCTACAAGTCCCTCAGCCTTGTCAGAGACAGACAGTGCGGTGTATCTACAAGTCCCTCAGCCTTGCCAGTAACAGTCAGTGCATTGCATGTACAGGTCCCTCGGCCTTGTTAGAGACAGTCAGTGCGGTGTATCCACATGTACCTCAGCCCTGAAAGTAACAGTCAGTGCAGTGCATCTACAAGTCCATCAGCCTAGCCAGTAAAAGACAGTGTGTTGCATCTACAGGTCCCTCAGCCTTGTCAGAGACAGTCAGTGCAGTGCATCTACAAGTCCCTCAACCTTGTCAGAGACAGACAGTGTGGTGTATCTATAGTCCCTCAGCCCTGCCAGTAACAGTCAGTGCAGTGTATCTACAAGTCCCTCAGCCTTGCCAGTAACAGTCAGTGCAGTGCATCTACAAGTCCCTCAGCCTTGTCAGAGACAGACAGTGTGGTGTATCTACAAGTCCCTCAGGCCTGTCAGTAACAGTCAGTGCAGTGCATCTACAAGTCCCTCAGCCTTGTCAGAGACAGACAGTGTGGTGTATCTGCCAGTCCCTCAGCCCTGCCAGTAACAGTCAGTGCAGTGTATCTACAAGTCCCTCAGCCTTGCCAGTAACAGTCAGTGCAGTGCACGTACAGGTCCCTCGGCCTTGTCAGAGACAGTAGTTCGGTGTATCCACAAGTCCCTCAGCCCTGCCAGTAACAGTCAGTGCGGTGCATCTACAAGTCCCTCAGCCTTGCCAGTAACAGTCAGTGCAGTGCATCCACAGGTCCCTCAGCCTTGCCAGTAACAGTCAGTGCAGTGCATCTACAAGTCCCTCAGCCTTGCCAGTAAGAGACAGTGCGGTGTATCTACAAGTCCCTCAGCCTTGCCAGTAACAGTCAGTGCAGTGCATCTACAAGTCCCTCAGCCTTGCCAGTAAGAGACAGTGCAGTGTATCTACAAGTCCCTCAGCCTTGCCAGTAACAGACAGTGTGGTACTTCTACAGGTCCCTCAGTTTTGTCAGAGACAGACAGTGCGGGGTATCTACAAGTCCCTCAGCCCTGCCAGTAACAGTCAGTGCAGGGCCTCTACAGGACCCTCAGCCTTGCCAGTAACAGTCAGTGCATTGCAAGTACAGGTCCCTCGGCCTTGTTAGAGACAGTCAGTGCGGTGTATCCACATGTACCTCAGCCCTGAAAGTAACAGTCGGTGCAGTGCATCTACAAGTCCATCAGCCTAGCCAGTAAAAGACAGTGTGTTGCATCTACAGGTCCCTCAGCCTTGTCAGAGACAGTCAGTGCAGTGCATCTACAAGTCCCTCAACCTTGTCAGAGACAGACAGTGTGGTGTATCTATAGTCCCTCAGCCCTGCCAGTAACAGTCAGTGCAGTGTATCTACAAGTCCCTCAGCCTTGCCAGTAACAGTCAGTGCAGTGCATCTACAAGTCCCTCAGCCTTGTCAGAGACAGACAGTGTGGTGTATCTACAAGTCCCTCAGGCCTGTCAGTAACAGTCAGTGCAGTGCATCTACAAGTCCCTCAGCCTTGTCAGAGACAGACAGTGTGGTGTATCTGCCAGTCCCTCAGCCCTGCCAGTAACAGTCAGTGCAGTGTATCTACAAGTCCCTCAGCCTTGCCAGTAACAGTCAGTGCAGTGCACGTACAGGTCCCTCGGCCTTGTCAGAGACAGTAGTTCGGTGTATCCACAAGTCCCTCAGCCCTGCCAGTAACAGTCAGTGCGGTGCATCTACAAGTCCCTCAGCCTTGCCAGTAACAGTCAGTGCAGTGCATCCACAGGTCCCTCAGCCTTGCCAGTAACAGTCAGTGCAGTGCATGTACAGGTCCCTCGGCCTTGTCAGAGACAGTCAGTGCGGTGTATCCATAAGTCTCTCAGCCCTGCCAGTAACAGTAAGTGCGGTGCATCTACAAGTCCCTCAGCCTTGCCAGTAACAGACAGTGTGGTGCATCTACAGGTCCCTCAGCCTTGCCAGTAACAGTCAGTGCAGTGCATCTACAAGTCCCTCAGCCTTGTCAGAGACAGACAGTGTGGTGTATCTACAAGTCCCTCAGCCCTGCCAGTAACAATCAGTGCAGTGCATCTACAGGTCCCTCAGCCTTGCCAGTAACAGTCAGTGCAGTGCACGTACAGGTCCCTCAGCCTTGCCAGTAACAGTCAGTGCAGTGCATCTACATGTCCCTCAGCCTTGTCAGAGACAGACAGTGTGGTGTATCCACAAGTCCCTCAGCACTGCCAGTAACAGTCAGTGCAGTGCATCTACAGGTCCCTCAGCCTTGCCAGTAACAGACAGTGTGGTGCATCTACAGGTACCTCAGCCTTGTCAGAGACAGTCAATTCGGTGTATCCACAAGTCCCTCAGCACTGCCAGTAACAGTCAGTGCAGTGCATCTACATGTCCCTCAGCCTTGTCAGAGACAGTCAGTTCAGTGTATCCACAAGTCCCTCAGCACTGCAAGTAACAGTCAGTGCAGTGCATCTACAGGTCCCTCAGCCTTGCCAGTAACAGACAGTGTGGTGCATCTACAGGTCCCTCAGCCTTGCCAGTAACAGTCAGTGCAGTGCATCTACATGTCCCTCAGCCTTGTCAGAGACAGACAGTGTGGTGTATCCACAAGTCCCTCAGCACTGCCAGTAACAGTCAGTGCAGTGCATCTACAGGTCCCTCAGCCTTGCCAGTAACAGACAGTGTGGTGCATCTACAGGTACCTCAGCCTTGTCAGAGACAGTCAATTCGGTGTATCCACAAGTCCCTCAGCACTGCCAGTAACAGTCAGTGCAGTGCATCTACAAGTCCCTCAGCCTTGTCAGAGACAGACAGTGTGGTGTATCTACAAGTCCCTCAGCCCTGCCAGTAACAATCAGTGCAGTGCATCTACAGGTCCCTCAGCCTTGCCAGTAACAGTCAGTGCAGTGCACGTACAGGTCCCTCAGCCTTGCCAGTAACAGTCAGTGCAGTGCATCTACATGTCCCTCAGCCTTGTCAGAGACAGACAGTGTGGTGTATCCACAAGTCCCTCAGCACTGCCAGTAACAGTCAGTGCAGTGCATCTACAGGTCCCTCAGCCTTGCCAGTAACAGACAGTGTGGTGCATCTACAGGTACCTCAGCCTTGTCAGAGACAGTCAATTCGGTGTATCCACAAGTCCCTCAGCACTGCCAGTAACAGTCAGTGCAGTGCATCTACATGTCCCTCAGCCTTGTCAGAGACAGTCAGTTCAGTGTATCCACAAGTCCCTCAGCACTGCAAGTAACAGTCAGTGCAGTGCATCTACAGGTCCCTCAGCCTTGCCAGTAACAGACAGTGTGGTGCATCTACAGGTCCCTCAGCCTTGCCAGTAACAGTCAGTGCAGTGCATCTACATGTCCCTCAGCCTTGTCAGAGACAGACAGTGTGGTGTATCTACAAGTCCCTGAGCCCTGCCAGTAACAGTCAGTGCAGTGCATCTACATGTCCCTCGGCCTTGTCAGAGACAGTCAGTGCGGTGTATCCACAAGTCCATCAGCACTGCCAGTAACAGTCAGTGCAGTGCATCTAGAGTCCCTCAGCCTTGCCAGTAAGAGATAGTGCGCTGCATCCATAAGTCCCCCAGCCTTGCCAGTAATAGACAGTGTAGTACATCTACAGTTCCCTTAGTTTTGTCAGAGACAGACAGTGCGGTGAATCTACAAGTCCCTCAGCCTTGCCAGTAACAGTCAGTGCAGTGCATCTACATGTCCCTCAGCCCTGCCAGTAACAGTCAGTGCGGAGTATCTACAAGTCCCTCAGCCCTGCCTGTAAAAGTCAGTGCGGTGAATCTACAAGTCCCTCAGCCTTGCCAGTAACAGTCAGTGCAGTGCATCTACAGGTCCCTCAGCCTTGCCAGTAACAGTCAGTGCAGTGCATGTACATGTCCCTCGGCCTTGCCAGTAACTGTCAGTGCATTGCATCTACAGGTCCCTCAGCCTTGTCAGAGACAGACAGTGCGGAGTATCTACAAGTCCCTCAGCCCTGCCAGTAACAGTCAGTGCAGGGCATCTACAGGTCCCTCAGCCTTGCCAGTAACAGTCAGTGCAGTGCATGTACAAGTCCCTCGGCCTTGTCAGAGACAGACAGTGCAGTGTATCTACAGGTCCCTCAGCCCTGCCAGTAACAGTCAGTGCAGTGCATCTACAAGTCCCTCAGCCTTGTCAGAGACAGACAGTGTGGTGTATCTACAAGTCCCTCAGCCCTGCCAGTAACAGTCAGTGCAGTGCATCTACAGGTCGCTCAGCCTTGCCCGTCACAGACAGTGCGGTGTATCTACAAGTCACTCAGCCTTGCCAAAGAGAGTCAGTGCAGTGCATCTACCACTCCCTCAGCCTTGCCAGTAAGAGACAGTGCGGTGCATCTACAAGTCCCTCAGCCTTGCCAGTAACAGACAGTGTGGTACATCTACAGGTCCCTCAGTTTTGTCAGAGACAGACAGTGTGGTGTATCTACAAGTCCCTCAGCCCTGCCTGTAACAGTCAGTGCGGTGAATCTACAACTCCCTCAGCCTTGCCAGTAATAGTCAGTGCAGTGCATCTACAGGTCCCTCGGCCATGTCAGAGACAGTCAGTGTGGTGTATCCACAAGTCTCTCAGCCCTGCCAGTAACAGTCAGTGCGGTGCATCTACAAGTCCCTCAGCCTTGCCAGTAACAGACAGTGTGGTGCATCTACAGGTCTCTCAGCCTTGTAGGGGACAGACAGTGTGGTGTATCTACAGGTCCCACAGCCTTGCCAGTAACAGTCAGTGCAGTGCATCTACAAGTCCCTCAGCCTTGTAGGGGACAGACAGTGTGGTGTATCTACAGGTCCCACAGCCTTGCCAGTAACAGTCAGTGCAGTGCATCTACAAGTCCCTCAGCCTTGTCAGAGACAGACAGTGCGGAGTATCTACAAGTCCCTCAGCCCTGCCTGTAACAGTCAGTGCAGTGCATCTACAGGTCCCTCAGCCTTGCCAGTAACAGTCAGTGCAGTGCATGTACAAGTCTCTCGGCCTTGTCAGAGACTGTCAGTGCGGTGCATCCACAAGTCCCTCAGCCTAGCCAGTATCAGACAATGTGATGCATCTACAGGTCCCTCAGCCTTGTCAGAGACAGTCAGTGCAGTTCAACTACAACTCCCTCAGCCTTGCCAGTAATAGACAGTGCGGGGCATCTACAAGTCCCTCAGCCTTGCCAGTAACAGACAGTGTGGTCAATCTATAGGTCCCTCAGCCTTACCAGTAGCAGTCATTGCAGTGCATCTACAAGGCCCTCAGCCTTGTCAGAGACAGACAGTGTGGTATATCTAAAAGTCCCTCAGCCCTGCCAGTAACAATCAGTGCAGTGTATCTACAAGTCCCTCAGCCTTGCCAGTAACAGTCAGTGCAGTGCATCTATAGGTGGCCCAGCCTTGCCCGTCACAGACAGTGACAAAAAGAGTCAGTGCTGTGCATCTACAACTCCCTCAGCCTTGCCAGTAACAGACAGTTTGGTACATCTACAGGTCCCTCAGTTTTGTCAGAGACAGACAGTGCGTTGTATCTACAAGTCCCTGAGCCCTGCCAGTAACAGTCAATGCAGTGCATGTACAGGTCCCTCGGCCTTGTCAGAGACAGTCAGTGCGGTGTATCCACAAGTCCCTCAGCCCTGCCAGTAACAGTCAGTGCAGCGCATCTAGAGTCCCTCAGCCTTGCCAGTAACAGACAGTGTGGTGCATCATCATGTCCCTCAGCCTTGCCAGTAGCAGTCAGTGCAGTACATCTACATGTCCCTCAGCCCTGCCAGTAACAGTCAGTGCAGTGCATCTACATGTCCCTCAGCCCTGCCAGTAACAGTCAGTGCAGTGCATCTACAGGTCCCTCAGCCTTGCCAGTCACAGACAGTGCGTGTATCTACAAGTCCCTCAGACTTGCCAAAGAGAGTCAGTGCAGTGCATCTACAACTCCCTAAGCCTTGCCAGTAAGAGACAGTGCGCTGCATCCACAAATACCTCAGCCTTGCCAGTAATAGACAGTGTAGTACATCTACAAGTCCCTTAGTTTTGTCAGAGACAGACAGTGCAGTGTATCTACAAGTCCCTCATCCCTGCCTGTAACAGTCAGTGCGGTGAATCTACAAGTCCCTCAGCCTTGCCAGTAACAGTCAGTGCAGTGCATCTACAGGTCCCTCGGCCTTGTCAGAGACAGTCAGTGTGGTGTATCCACAAGTCTCTCAGCCCTGCCAGTAACAGTCAGTGCGGTGCATCTACAAGTCCCTCAGCCTTGCCAGTAACAGACAGTGTGGTGCATCTACAGGTCTCTCAGCCTTGCCAGTAACAGTCAGTGCAGTGCATCTACAGGTCCCTCAGCCTTGCCAGTAACAGTCAGTGCAGTTCATGTACAAGTCTCTCGGCATTGTCAGAGACTGTCAGTGCGGCGCATCCACAAGTCCCTCAGCCTTGCCAGTATCAGACAATGTGATGCATCTACAGGTCCCTCAGCCTTGTCAGAGACAGTCAGTGCAGTTCAACTACAACACCCTCAGCCTTGCCAGTAATAGACAGTGCGGGGCATCTACAAGTCCCTCAGCCTTGCCAGTAACAAACAGGGTGGTCCATCTATAGGTCCCTCAGCCTTGCCAGTAGCAGTCAGTGCAGTGCATCTACAAGTCCCTCAGCCTTGCCAGTAACAGACAGTGTGGTGCATCTACAGGTCTCTCAGCCTTGCCAGTAACAGACAGAGTGGTGCATCTACAGGTCCCTCAGCCTTGCCAGTAACATTCAGTGCAGTGCATCTACATCTCCCTCAGCCCTGCCGGTAACAGTCAGTGCAGTGCATCTACAGGTCGCTCAGTCTTGCCCGTCACAGACAGTGCGGTGTATCTACAAATCCCTAATCCTTGTCAAAAAGAGTCAGTGCAGTGCATCTACAGCTCCCTCAGCCCTGCCAGAAACAGTCAGTGCAGTGTATCTACAAGTCCCTCAGCCTTGCCAGTAACAGTCAGTGCAGTGCATCTACAAGTCCCTCAGCCTTGTCAGAGACAGGCAGTGTGGTGTATCCACAAGTCCATCAGCCCTGCCAGTAACAGTCAGTGCAGAGCATCTACAAGTCCCTCAGCTTTGCCAAAGAGAGTCAGTGCAGTGCATCTACAACTCCCTCAGCTTTGCCAGTAAGATACAGTGCGGTGCATCCACAAGTCCCTCAGCCTTGCCAGTAACAGTCAGTGCAGTGCATCTACAGGTCCCTCAGCCTTGTGAGAGACAGTCAGTGTAGTTCAACTACAACTCCCTCAGCCTTGCCAGTAATAGACAGTGCGGTGCATCTACAAGTCCCTCAGCCTTGCCAGTAACAGACAGTGTGGTCCATCTATAGGTCCCTCAGCCTTGCCAGTCACAGACAGTGTGGTGTATCTACAACTCCCTCAGCCTTGCCAGTAAGAGACAGTGTAGTACGTCTAAAGGTCCCTCAGTTTTGTCAGAGATAGACAGTGCGGTGTATCTACAAGTCCCTCAGCCCTGCCAGTAACAGTCAGTGCAGTGCATCTACAGGTCCCTCAGCCTTGCCAGTAACAGTCAGTGCAGTGCATGTACAGGTCCCTCGGCCTTGTCAGAGACAGTCAGTGTGGTGTATCCACAAGTCTCTCAGCCCAGCCAGTAACAGTCAGTGCGGTGCATCTACAAGTCCCTCAGCCCTGCCAGGAACAGTCAGTGCAGTGAATCTACAAGTCCCTCAGCCTTGCCAGTAATAGTCAGTGCAGTGCATCTACAGGTCCCTCGGCCATGTCAGAGACAGTCAGTGTGGTGTATCCACAAGTCTCTCAGCCCTGCCAGTAACAGTCAGTGCGGTGCATCTACAAGTCCCTCAGCCTTGCCAGTAACAGACAGTGTGGTGCATCTACAGGTCTCTCAGCCTTGCCAGTAACAGTCAGTGCAGTGCATCTACAAGTCCCTCAACATTGCCAGTAACAGACAGTGTGGTGTATCTACAAGTCCCTCAGCCTTGCCAGTAACAGTCAGTGCTGTGCATCTACAAGTCCCTCAGCCTTGTCAGAGACAGACAGTGCGGCATATCTACAAGTCCCTCAGCCCTGCCTGTAACAGTCAGTGCAGTGCATCTACAGGTCCCTCAGCCTTGCCAGTAACAGTCAGTGCAGTGCATGTACAAGTCTCTCGGCCTTGTCAGAGACTGTCAGTGCGGTGCATCCACAAGTCCCTCAGCCTTGCCAGTATCAGACAATGTGATGCATCTACAGGTCCCTCAGCCTTGTCAGAGACAGTCAGTGCAGTTCAACTACAACTCCCTCAGCCTTGCCAGTAATAGACAGTGCGGGGCATCTACAAGTCCCTCAGCCTTGCCAGTAACAGACAGTGTGGTCAATCTATAGGTCCCTCAGCCTTACCAGTAGCAGTCATTGCAGTGCATCTACAAGGCCCTCAGCCTTGTCAGAGACAGACAGTGTGGTATATCTAAAAGTCCCTCAGCCCTGCCAGTAACAATCAGTGCAGTGTATCTACAAGTCCCTCAGCCTTGCCAGTAACAGTCAGTGCAGTGCATCTATAGGTGGCCCTGCCTTGCCCGTCACAGACAGTGACAAAAAGAGTCAGTGCAGTGCATCTACAACTCCCTCAGCCTTGCCAGTAAGAGACAGTGAGGTGCATCTACAAGTCCCTCAGCCTTGCCAGTAACAGACAGTTTGGTACATCTACAGGTCCCTCAGTTTTGTCAGAGTCAGACAGTGCGTTGTATCTACAAGTCCCTGAGCCCTGCCAGTAACAGTCAATGCAGTGCATGTACAGGTCCCTCGGCCTTGTCAGAGACAGTCAGTGCGGTGTATCCACAAGTCCCTCAGCCCTGCCAGTAACAGTCAGTGCAGCGCATCTAGAGTCCCTCAGCCTTGCCAGTAACAGACAGTGTGGTGCATCATCATGTCCCTCAGCCTTGCCAGTAGCAGTCAGTGCAGTACATCTACATGTCCCTCAGCCCTGCCAGTAACAGTCAGTGCAGTGCATCTACATGTCCCTCAGCCCTGCCAGTAACAGTCAGTGCAGTGCATCTACAGGTCCCTCAGCCTTGCCAGTCACAGACAGTGCGTGTATCTACAAGTCCCTCAGACTTGCCAAAGAGAGTCAGTGCAGTGCATCTACAACTCCCTAAGCCTTGCCAGTAAGAGACAGTGCGCTGCATCCACAAATACCTCAGCCTTGCCAGTAATAGACAGTGTAGTACATCTACAAGTCCCTTAGTTTTGTCAGAGACAGACAGTGCGGTGTATCTACAAGTCCCTCATCCCTGCCTGTAACAGTCAGTGCGGTGAATCTACAAGTCCCTCAGCCTTGCCAGTAACAGTCAGTGCAGTGCATCTACAGGTCCCTCGGCCTTGTCAGAGACAGTCAGTGTGGTGTATCCACAAGTCTCTCAGCCCTGCCAGTAACAGTCAGTGCGGTGCATCTACAAGTCCCTCAGCCTTGCCAGTAACAGACAGTGTGGTGCATCTACAGGTCTCTCAGCCTTGCCAGTAACAGTCAGTGCAGTGCATCTACAGGTCCCTCAGCCTTGCCAGTAACAGTCAGTGCAGTTCATGTACAAGTCTCTCGGCATTGTCAGAGACTGTCAGTGCGGCGCATCCACAAGTCCCTCAGCCTTGCCAGTATCAGACAATGTGATGCATCTACAGGTCCCTCTGCCTTGTCAGAAACAGTCAGTGCAGTTCAACTACAACACCCTCAGCCTTGCCAGTAATAGACAGTGCGGGGCATCTACAAGTCCCTCAGCCTTGCCAGTAACAGACAGTGTGGTCCATCTATAGGTCCCTCAGCCTTGCCAGTAGCAGTCAGTGCAGTGCATCTACAAGTCCCTCAGCCTTGCCAGTAACAGACAGTGTGGTGCATCTACAGGTCTCTCAGCCTTGCCAGTAACAGACAGAGTGGTGCATCTACAGGTCCCTCAGCCTTGCCAGTAACATTCAGTGCAGTGCATCTACATCTCCCTCAGCCCTGCCAGTAACAGTCAGTGCAGTGCATCTACAGGTCGCTCAGTCTTGCCCGTCACAGACAGTGCTGTGTATCTACAAATCCCTAATCCTTGTCAAAAAGAGTCAGTGCAGTGCATCTACAGCTCCCTCAGCCCTGCCAGAAACAGTCAGTGCAGTGTATCTACAAGTCCCTCAGCCTTGCCAGTAACAGTCAGTGCAGTGCATCTACAAGTCCCTCAGCCTTGTCAGAGACAGGCAGTGTGGTGTATCCACAAGTCCATCAGCCCTGCCAGTAACAGTCAGTGCAGAGCATCTACAAGTCCCTCAGCTTTGCCAAAGAGAGTCAGTGCAGTGCATCTACAACTCCCTCAGCTTTGCCAGTAAGATACAGTGCGGTGCATCCACAAGTCCCTCAGCCTTGCCAGTAACAGTCAGTGCAGTGCATCTACAGGTCCCTCAGCCTTGTGAGAGACAGTCAGTGCAGTTCAACTACAACTCCCTCAGCCTTGCCAGTAATAGACAGTGCGGTGCATCTACAAGTCCCTCAGCCTTGCCAGTAACAGACAGTGTGGTCCATCTATAGGTCCCTCAGCCTTGCCAGTCACAGACAGTGTGGTGTATCTACAACTCCCTCAGCCTTGCCAGTAAGAGACAGTGTAGTACGTCTAAAGGTCCCTCAGTTTTGTCAGAGACAGACAGTGCGGTGTATCTACAAGTCCCTCAGCCCTGCCAGTAACAGTCAGTGCAGTGCATCTACAGGTCCCTCAGCCTTGCCAGTAACAGTCAGTGCAGTGCATGTACAGGTCCCTCGGCCTTGTCAGAGACAGTCAGTGTGGTGTATCCACAAGTCTCTCAGCCCTGCCAGTAACAGTCAGTGCGGTGCATCTACAAGTCCCTCAGCCCTGCCTGTAACAGTCAGTGCGGTGAATCTACAAGTCCCTCAGCCTTGCCAGTAACAGTCAGTGCAGTGCATCTACAGGTCTCTCAGCCTTGCCAGTAACAGTCAGTGCAGTGCATCTACAAGTCCCTCAGCCTTGTCAGAGACAGACAGTTTGGTGTATCTACAAGTCCCTCAGCCTTGCCAGTAACAGTCAGTGCAGTGCATCTACAAGTCCCTCAGCCTTGTCAGATACAGACAGTGCGGTGTATCTACAAGTCCCTCAGCCCTGCCTGTAACAGTCAGTGCAGTGCATCTACAGGTCCCTCAGCCTTGCCAGTAATAGTCAGTGCAGTGCATGTACAAATCCCTCGGCCTTGTCAGAGACTGTCAGTGCGGTGCATCCACAAGTCCCTCAGCCTTGCCATTATCAGACAGTGTGATGCATCTACAGGTCCCTCAGCCTTTTCAGAGACAGTCAGTGCAGTTCAACTACAACTCCCTCAGCCTTGCCAGTAACAGACAGTGTGGTGCATCTACAGGTCTCTCAGCCTTGCCAGTAACAGTCAGTGCAGTGCATCTACAAGTCCCTCAACCTTGTCAGAGACAGACAGTGTGGTGTATCTACAAGTCCCTCAGCCTTGCCAGTAACAGTCAGTGCAGTGCATCTACAAGTCCCTCAGCCTTGTCAGAGACAGATAGTGTGGTGTATCTGCAAGTCCCTCAGCCCTGCCAGTAACAGTCAGTGCAGTGCATCTACAAGTCCCTCAGCTTTGCCAAAGAGAGTCAGTGTAGTTCATCTACAACTTCCTCAGCTTTGCCAGTAAGATACAGTGCGGTGCATCTACAAGTCCCTCAGCCTTGCCAGTAACAGTCAGTGCAGTGCATCTGCAGGTCCCTCAGCCTTGTCAGAGACAGTCAGTGCAGTTCAACTACAACTCCCTCAGCCTTGCCAGTAATAGACAGTGCGGTGCATCTACAAGTCCCTCAGCCTTGCCAGTAACAGACAGTGTGGTCCATCTATAGGTCCCTCAGCCTTGCCAGTAGCAGTCAGTGCAGTGCATCTACAAGGCCCTCAGCCTTGTCAGAGACAGATAGTGTGGTGTATCTGCAAGTCCCTCAGCCTTGTCAGTAACAGTCAGTGCAGTGCAGCTACAGGTCCCTCAGCCTTGCCAGTAACAGTCAGTGCAGTGCATGTACAGGTCCCTCGGTCTTGTCAGAGACAGTCAGTGTGGTGTATCCACAAGTCTCTCAGCACTGCCAGTATCAGACAGTGCAGTGCATCTACAGGTCCCTCAGCCTTGTCAGAGACTGTCAGTGCAGTGCATCTACAAGTCCCTCAGCCTTGCCAGTAACAGACAGTGTGGTGCATCTACAGGTCCCCAGCCTTGCCAGTAACAGTCAGTGCAATGCATCTAAAAGTCCCTTAGCCTTGTCAGAGACATACAGTGCGGTGTATCTACAAGTGCCTCAGCCCTGCCAGTAACAGTCAGTGCAGTGCATCTACAGGTCCCTCAGCCTTGCCAGTAACAGTCAGTGCAGTGCATGTACAAATCCCTCGGCCTTGTCAGAGACTGTCAGTGCGGTGCATCCACAAGTCCCTCAGCCTTGCCAGTATTAGACAGTGTGATGCATCTACAGGTCCCTCAGCCTTTTCAGAGACAGTCAGTGCAGTTCAACTACAACTCCCTCAGCCTTGCCAGTAACAGACAGTGTGGTGCATCTACAGGTCTCTCAGCCTTGCCAGTAACAGTCAGTGCAGTGCATCTACAAGTCCCTCAACCTTGTCAGAGACAGACAGTGTGGTGTATCTACAAGTCCCTCAGCCTTGCCAGTAACAGTCAGTGCAGTGCATCTACAAGTCCCTCAGCCTTGCCAGTAACAGACAGTGTGGTGCATCTACAGGTCCCCAGCCTTGCCAGTAACAGTCAGTGCAATGCATCTAAAAGTCCCTTAGCCTTGTCAGAGACAGACAGTGCGGTGTATCTACAAGTGCCTCAGCCCTGCCAGTAACAGTCAGTGCAGTGCATCTACAGGTCCCTCAGCCTCGCCAGTCACAGACAGTGCTGTGTATCTACAAGTCCCTCAGCCTTGCCAAAGAGAGTCAGTGCAGTGCATCTACAACTCCCTCAGTCTTGCCAGTAACAGACAGTGTGGTGCATCTACATGTCTCTCAGCCTTGTCAGAGACAGTCAGTGCAGTACATCTACAACTCCCTCAGCCTTGCCAGTAACAGACAGTGGGGTGCATCTACAAGTCCCTCAGCCTTGCCAGTAACAGACAGTGTGGTGCATCTACACGTCCCTCAGCCTTGCCAGTAACAGTCAGTGCAGTGCATCTACATGTCCCTCAGCCCTGCCAGTAACAGTCAGTGCAATGCATCTACAGGTCCCTCAGCCTTGCCAGTAACAGACAGTGCGGTGCATCTACAAGTCCCTCAGCCTTGCCATTAACAGACAGTGTGGTGCATCTACATGTCCCTCAGCCTTGCCAGTAACAGTCAGTGCAGTGCATCTACATGTCCCTCAGCCCTGCCAGTAACAGTCAGTGCAATGCATCTACAGGTCCCTCAGACTTGCCAAAGTGGGTCATTGCAGTGCATCTACAACTCCCTCAGCCTTGCCAGTAAGAGACAGTGCGCTGCATCCACAAGACCCTCAGTCTTGCCAGTAATAGACAGTGTAGTACATCTTCAGGTCCCTCAGTTTTGTCAGAGACAGACAGTGCGGTGAATCTACAAGTCCCTCAGCCCTGCCAGCACCAGTCAGTGCAGTGCATCTACAGGTCCCTCAGCCGAGCCAGTAACAGACAGTGCAGTGCATCTACAAGTCCTTCAGCCTTGTCAGAGACATGCAGTGTGGTGTATCTACAAGTCCCTTAGCCCTGCCAGTAACAGTCAGTGCAGTGCATCTACAAGTCCCTCAGCCTTGCCAGTCACAGACAGTGCGGTGTATCTACAAGTCCCTCAGCCTTGCCAAAGAGAGTCAGTGCAGTGCATCTACAACTCCCTCAGCCCTGCCAGTAACAGACAGTGTGGTGCATCTACATGTCCCTCAGCCTTGTCAGAGCCAGTCAGTGCAGTGCATCTACAACTCCCTCAGCCTTGCCAGTAACAGACAGTGCGGTGCATCTACAAGTCCCTCAGCCTTGCCAGTAACAGACAGTGTGGTGCATCTACATGTCCCTCAGCCTTGTCAGAGACAGTCAGTGCAGTGCATCTACAACTCCCTCAGCCTTGCCAGTAACAGACAGTGCGGTGCATCTACAAGTCCCTCAGCCTTGCCAGTCACAGACAGTGCAGTGTATCTACATGTCCCTCAGACTTGCCAAATAGGGTCATTGCAGTGCATCCACAAGTCCCTCAACCTTGCCAGTAATAAACAGTGTAGTACATCTTCAGGTCCCTCAGTTTTGTCAGAGACAGACAGTGCGGTGAATCTACAAGTCCCTCAGCCATGCCTGTAACAGTCAGTGCGGTGAATCTACAAGTCCCTCAGCCTTGCCAGTAACAGTCAGTGCAGTGCATCTACAGGTCTCTCAGCCTTGCCAGTAACAGTCAGTGCAGTGCATCTACAAGTCCCTCAGCCTTGTCAGAGACAGACAGTGTGGTGTATCTACAAGTCCCTCAGCCTTGCCAGTAACAGTCAGTGCAGTGCATCTACAAGTCCCTCAGCCTTGTCAGAGACAGACAGTGCGGTGTATCTACAAGTCCCACAGCCCTGCCTGTAACAGTCAGTGCAGTGCATCTACAGGTCCCTCAGCCTTGCCAGTAACAGTCATTGCAGTGCATGTACAAATCCCTCGTCCTTGTCAGAGACTGTCAGTGCGGTGCATCCACAAGTCCCTCAGCCTTGCCAGTATCAGACAGTGTGATGCATCTACAGGTCCCTCAGCCTTGTCAGAGACAGTCAGTGCAGTTCAACTACAACTCCCTCAGCCTTGCCAGTAATAGACAGTGCGGTGCATCTACAAGTCCCTCAGCCTTGCCAGTAACAGACAGTGCAGTGCATCTACAAGTCCCTCAGCCTTGTCAGAGACAGATAGTGTGGTGTATCTGCAAGTCCCTCAGCCCTGCCAGTAACAGTCAGTGCAGTGTATCTACAAGTCCCTCAGCCTTGCCAGTAACAGTCAGTGCAATGCATCTACAAGTCCCTCAGCCTTGTCAGAGACAGGCAGTGTGGTGTATCCACAAGTCCCTCAGCCCTGCCAGTAACAGTCAGTGCAGTGCATCTACAAGTCCCTCAGCTTTGCCAAAGAGAGTCAGTGCAGTGCATCTACAACTCCCTCAGCTTTGCCAGTAAGATACAGTGCGGTGCATCTACAAGTCCCTCAGCCTTGCCAGTAACAGTCAGTGCAGTGCATCTACAGGTCCCTCAGCCTTGTCAGAGACAGTCAGTGCAGTTCAACTACAAGTTCCTCAGCCTTGCCAGTAATAGACAGTGCAGTGCATCTTCAAGTCCCTCAGCCTTGCCAGTAACAGACAGTGTAGTCCATCTATAGGTCCCTCAGCCTTGCCAGTAGCAGTCAGTGCAGTGCATCTACAAGGCCCTCAGCCTTGTCAGAGACAGATAGAGTGGTGTATCTGCAAGTCCCTCAGCCTTGCCAGTAACAGTCATTGCAGTGCAGCTACAGGTCCCTCAGCCTTGCCAGTAGCAGTCAGTGCAGTGCATCTACAAGGCCCTCAGCCTTGTCAGAGACAGATAGTGTGGTGTATCTGCAAGTCCCTCAGCCTTGCCAGTAACAGTCATTGCAGTGCAGCTACAGGTCCCTCAGCCTTGCCAGTAACAGTCAGTGCAGTGCATCTAAAAGGCCCTCAGCCTTGTTAGAGACAGATAGTGTGGTGTATCTACAGGTCCCTCAGCCTTGCCAGTAACAGTCAGTGTAGTGCATGTACAGGTCCCTCGGTCTTGTCAGAGACAGTCAGTGTGGTGTATCCACAAGTCTCTCGGCGCTGCCAGTATCAGACAGTGTGGTGCATCTACAGGTCCCTCAGCCTTGTCAGAGGCAGTCAGTGCAGTGCATCTACAAGTCCCTCAGCCTTGCCAGTAACAGACAGTGTGGTGCATCTACAGGTCCCCAGCCTTGCCAGTAACAGTCAGTGCAATGCATCTAAAAGTCCCTTAGCCTTGTCATAGACAGACAGTGTGTTGTATCTACAAGTCCCTCAGCCATGCCAGTAACAGTCAGTGCAGTGCATCTACAGGTCCCTCAGCCTTGCCAGTCACAGACAGTGCGGTGTATCTACAAGTCCCTCAGCCTTGCCAAAGAGAGTCAGTGCAGTGCATTTACAACTCCCTCAGCCTTGCCAGTAAGAGACAGTGTAGAACGTCTAAAGGTCCCACAGTTTTGTCAGAGACAGACAGTGCGGTGTATCTACAAGTCCCTCAGCCCTGCCAGTAACAGTCAGTGCAGTGTATCTACAGGTCCCTCAGCCTTGCCAGTAACAGTCAGTGCAGTGCATGTACAGTTCCCTTGGCCTTGTCAGAGACAGTCAGTGCAGTGAATCCATAAGTCTCTCAGCCCTGCCAGTAACAGTCAGTGCGGTGCATCTACAAGTCCCTCAGCCTTGCCAGTAACAGACAGTGTGGTGCATCTACAGGTCCCCAGCCTTGCCAGTAACAGTCAGTGCAATGCATCTAAAAGTCCCTTAGCCTTGTCAGAGACAGACAGTGTGGTGCATCTACAGGTCCCTCAGCCTTGCCAGTCACAGACAGCGCGGTGTATCTACAAGTCCCTCAGCCTTGCCAAAGAGAGTCAGTGCAGTGCATCTACAACTCCCTCAGCCTTGCCAGTAACAGACAGTGTGGTGCATCTACATGTCCCTCAGCCTTGTCAGAGACAGTCAGTGCAGTGCATCTACAACTCCCTCAGCCTTGCCAGTAACAGACAGTGCGGTGCATCTACAGGTCCCTCAGCCTTGCCAGTAACAGTCAGTGCAGTGCATCTACATGTCCCTCAGCCCTGCCAGTAACAGTCAGTGCAATGCATCTACAGGTCCCTCAGCCTTGCCAGTCACAGACAGTGCAGTGTATCTACATGTCCCTCAGACTTGCCAAATAGGGTCATTGCAGTGCTTCTACAACTCCCTCAGCCTTGCCAGTAAGAGACAGTGCACTGCATCCACAAGTCCCTCAACCTTGCCAGTAATAAACAGTGTAGTACATCTTCAGGTCCCTCAGTTTTGTCAGAGACAGACAGTGCGGTGAATCTACAAGTCCCTCAGCCATGCCAGTATCAGTCAGTGCGGTGAATCTACAAGTCCCTCAGCCTTGCCAGTAACAGTCAGTGCAGTGCATCTACAGGTCTCTCAGCCTTGCCAGTAACAGTCAGTGCAGTGCATCTACAAGTCCCTCAGCCTTGTCAGAGACAGACAGTGTGGTGTATCTACAAGTCCCTCAGCCTTGCCAGTAACAGTCAGTGCAGTGCATCTACAAGTCCCTCAGCCTTGTCAGAGACAGACAGTGCGGTGTATCTACAAGTCCCACAGCCCTGCCTGTAACAGTCAGTGCAGTGCATCTACAGGTCCCTCAGCCTTGCCAGTAACAGTCATTGCAGTGCATGTACAAGTCCCTCGGCCTTGTCAGAGACTGTCAGTGCGGTGCATCCACAAGTCCCTCAGCCTTGCCAGTATCAGACAGTGTGATGCATCTACAGGTCCCTCAGCCTTGTCAGAGACAGTCAGTGCAGTTCAACTACAACTCCCTCAGCCTTGCCAGTAATAGACAGTGCGGTGCATCTACAAGTCCCTCAGCCTTGCCAGTAACAGACAGTGCAGTGCATCTACAAGTCCCTCAGCCTTGTCAGAGACAGATAGTGTGGTGTATCTGCAAGTCCCTCAGCCCTGCCAGTAACAGTCAGTGCAGTGTATCTACAAGTCCCTCAGCCTTGCCAGTAACAGTCAGTGCAATGCATCTACAAGTCCCTCAGCCTTGTCAGAGACAGGCAGTGTGGTGTATCCACAAGTCTCTCAGCCCTGCCAGTAACAGTCAGTGCAGTGCATCTACAAGTCCCTCAGCTTTGCCAAAGAGAGTCAGTGCAGTGCATCTACAACTCCCTCAGCTTTGCCAGTAAGATACAGTGCGGTGCATCTACAAGTCCCTCAGCCTTGCCAGTAACAGTCAGTGCAGTGCATCAACAGGTCCCTCAGCCTTGTCAGAGACAGCCAGTGCAGTTCAACTACAAGTCCCTCAGCCTTGCCAGTAATAGACAGTGCAGTGCATCTTCAAGTCCCTCAGCCTTGCCAGTAACAGACAGTGTAGTCCATCTATAGGTCCCTCAGCCTTGCCAGTAGCAGTCAGTGCAGTGCATCTACAAGGCCCTCAGCCTTGTCAGAGACAGATAGAGTGGTGTATCTGCAAGTCCCTCAGCCTTGCCAGTAACAGTCATTGCAGTGCAGCTACAGGTCCCTCAGCCTTGCCAGTAGCAGTCAGTGCAGTGCATCTACAAGGCCCTCAGCCTTGTCAGAGACAGATAGCGTGGTGTATCTGCAAGTCCCTCAGCCTTGCCAGTAACAGTCATTGCAGTGCAGCTACAGGTCCCTCAGCCTTGTAGTGTGGTGTATCTACAGGTCCCTCAGCCTTGCCAGTAACAGTCAGTGAAGTGCATGTACAGGTCCCTCGGTCTTGTCAGAGACAGTCAGTGTGGTGTATCCACAAGTCTCTCGGCGCTGCCAGTATCAGACAGTGTGGTGTATCTACAGGTCCCTCAGCCTTGTCAGAGGCAGTCAGTGCAGTGCATCTACAAGTCCCTCAGCCTTGCCAGTAACAGACAGTGTGGTGCATCTACAGGTCCCCAGCCTTGCCAGTAACAGTCAGTGCAATGCATCTAAAAGTTCCTTAGCCTTGTCATAGACAGACAGTGTGGTGTATCTACAAGTCCCTCAGCCATGCCAGTAACAGTCAGTGCAGTGCATCTACAGGTCCCTCAGCCTTGCCAGTCACAGACAGTGCGGCATATCTACAAGTCCCTCAGCCTTGCCAAAGAGAGTCAGTGCAGTGCATTTACAACTCCCTCAGCCTTGCCAGTAAGAGACAGTGTAGTACGTCTAAAGGTCCCTCAGTTTTGTCAGAGACAGACAGTGCGGTGTATCTACAAGTCCCTCAGCCCTGCCAGTAACAGTCAGTGCAGTGCATCTACAGGTCCCTCAGCCTTGCCAGTAACAGTCAGTGCAGTGCATGTACAGGTCCCTTGGCCTTGTCAGAGACAGTCAGTGCGGTGTATCCATAAGTCTCTCAGCCCTGCCAGTTACAGTCAGTGCAGTGCATCTACAAGTCCCTCAGCCTTGTCAGATACAGACAGTGCGGTGTATCTACAAGTCCCTCAGCCCTGCCTGTAACAGTCAGTGCAATGCATCTAAAAGTCCCTTAGCCTTGTCAGAGACATGCAGTGTGGTGCATCTACAGGTCCCTCAGCCTTGCCAGTCACAGACAGTGCGGTGTATTTACAAGTCCCTCAGCCTTGCCAAAGAGAGTCAGTGCAGTGCATCTACAACTCCCTCAGCCTTGCCAGTAACAGACAGTGTGGTGCATCTACATGTCCCTCAGCCTTGTCAGAGACAGTCAGTGCAGTGCATCTACAACTCCCTCAGCCTTGCCAGTAACAGACAGTGCGGTGCATCTACAGGTCCCTCAGCCTTGCCAGTAACAGTCAGTGCAGTGCATCTACATGTCCCTCAGCCCTGCCAGTAACAGTCAGTGCAATGCATCTACAGGTCCCTCAGCCTTGCCAGTCACAGACAGTGCACTGCATCCACAAGTCCCTCAACCTTGCCAGTAATAGACAGTGTAGTACATCTTCAGGTCCCTCAGTTTTGTCAGAGACAGACAGTGCGGTGAATCTACAAGTCCCTCAGCCCTGCCTGTAACAGTCAGTGCGGTGAATCTACAAGTCCCTCAGCCTTGCCAGTAACAGTCAGTGCAGTGCATCTACAGGTCTCTCAACCTTGCCAGTAACAGTCAGTGCAGTGCATCTACAAGTCCCTCAGCCTTGTCAGAGACAGACAGTTTGGTGTATCTACAAGTCCCTCAGCCTTGCCAGTAACAGTCAGTGCAGTGCATCTACAAGTCCCTCAGCCTTGTCAGATACAGACAGTGCGGTGTATCTACAAGTCCCTCAGCCCTGCCTGTAACAGTCAGTGCAGTGCATCTACAGGTCCCTCAGCCTTGCCAGTAACAGTCAGTGCAGGGCATGTACAAGTCCCTCGGCCTTGTCAGAGACTGTCAGTGCGGTGCATCCACAAGTCCCTCAGCCTTGTAAGAGACAGTCAGTGCAGTTAAACTACAACTCCATCAGTCTTGCCAGTAATAGACAGTGCGGTGCATCTATAGGTCCATCAGCCTTGCCACTAGCAGTCAGTGCAGTGCATCTACAAGTCCCTCAGCCTTGTCAGAGACAGATAGTGTGGTGTATCTGCAAGTCCCTCAGCCCTGCCAGTAACAGTCAGTGCAGTGTATCTACAAGTCCCTCAGTCTTGCCAGTAACAGTCAGTGCAGTGCATCTACAAGTCCCTCAGCCTTGTCAGGGACAGGCAGTGAGGTGTATCCACAAGTCCCTCAGCCCTGCCAGTAACAGTCAGTGCAGTGCATCTACAAGTCCCTCAGCTTTGCCAAAGAGAGTCAGTGCAGTGCATCTAAAAACTCCCTCAGCTTTGCCAGTAAGATACAGAGCGGTGCATCTACAATGCCCTTAGCCTTGTCAGAGACAGTCAGTGCAGTTCAACTACAACTACCTCAGCCTTACCAGTAATAGACAGTGCGGTGTATCTACAAGTCCCTCAGCCTTGCCAGTAACAGACAGTGTGGTCCATCTATAGGTCCCTCAGCCTTGCCAGTAGCAGTCAGTGCAGTGCATCTACAAGGCCCTCAGCCTTGCCAGTAACAGTCAGTGCAGTGCATCTACAGGTCCCTCAGCCTTGCCAGTAACAGTCAGTGCAGTGCAGCTACAGGTCCCTCAGCCTTGCCAGTAACAGTCAGTGCAGTGCATCTACAGGTCCCTCAGCCTTGTCAGAGACAGATAGTGTGGTGTATCTGCAAGTCCCTCAGCCTTGCCAGTAACAGTCAGTGCAGTGCAGCTACAGGTCCCTCAGCCTTGCCAGTAACAGTCAGTGCAGTGCATCTACAGGTCCCTCAGCCTTGTCAGAGACAGTCAGTGTGGTGTATCCACAAGTCTCTCAGCGCTGCCAGTATCAGACAGTGTGGTGCATCTACAGGTCCCTCAGCCTTGTCAGAGGCAGTCAGTGCAGTGCATCTACAAGTCCCTCAGCCTTGCCAGTAACAGACAGTGTGGTGCATCTACAGGTCCCCAGCCTTGCCAGTAACAGTCAGTGCCATGCATCTAAAAGTCCCTTAGCCTTGTCATAGACAGACAGTGTGGTGTATCTACAAGTCCCTCAGCCCTGCCAGTAACAGTCAGTGCAGTGCATCTACAGGTCCCTCAGCATTGCCAGTCACAGACAGTGCGGTGTATCTACAAGTCCCTCAGCCTTGCCAAAGAGAGTCAGTGCAGTGCATCTACAACTCCCTCAGCCTTGCCAGTAAGAGACAGTGTAGTACGTCTAAAGGTCCCTCAGTTTTGTCAGAGACAGACAGTGCGGTGTATCTACAAGTCCCTCAGCCCTGCCAGTAACAGTCAGTGCAGTGCATCTACAGGTCCCTCAGCCTTGCCAGTAACAGTCAGTGCAGTGCATGTACAGGTCCCTCGGCCTTGTCAGAGACAGTCAGTGCGGTGTATCCATAAGTCTCTCAGCCCTGCCAGTAACAGTCAGTGCGGTGCATCTACAAGTCCCTCAGCCTTGCCAGTAACAGACAATGTGGTGCATTTACAGGTCCCCAGCCTTGACAGTAACAGTCAGTGCAATGCATCTAAAAGTCCCTTAGCCTTGTCAGAGACAGACAGTGTGGTGTATCTACAAGTCCCTCAGCCTTGCCAGTCACAGACAGTGCGGTGTATCTACAAGTCCCTCAGCCTTGCCAAAGAGAGTCAGTGCAGTGCATCTACAACTCCCTCAGCCTTGCCAGTAACAGACAGTGCGGTGCATCTACAAGTCCATCAGCTTTGCCAAAGAGAGTCAGTGCAGTGCATCTACAACTCCCTCAGCCTTGCCAGTAAGAGACAGTGCACTGCATCCACAAGACCCTCAACCTTGCCAGTAATAGACAGTGTAGTACATCTTCAGGTCCCTCAGTTTTGTCAGAGACAGACAGTGCGGTGAATCTACAAGTCCCTCAGCCCTGCCTGTAACAGTCAGTGCGGTGAATCTACAAGTCCCTCAGCCTTGCCAGTAACAGTCAGTGCAGTGCATCTACAGGTCTCTCAGCCTTGCAAGTAACAGTCAGTGCAGTGCATCTACAAGTCCCTCAGCCTTGTCAGAGACAGACAGTGTGGTGTATCTACAAGTCCCTCAGCCTTGCCAGTAACAGTCAGTGCAGTGCATCTACAAGTCCCTCAGCCTTGTCAGATACAGACAGTGCGGTGTATCTACAAGTCCCTCAGCCCTGCCTGTAACAGTCAGTGCAGTGCATCTACAGGTCCCTCAGCCTTGCCAGTAACAGTCAGTGCAGTGCATGTACAAGTCCCTCGGCCTTGTCAGAGACTGTCAGTGCGGTGCATCCACAAGTCCCTCAGCCTTACCAGTATCAGACAGTGTGATGCATCTACAGGTCCCTCAGCCTTGTCAGAGACAGTCAGTGCAGTTCAACTACAACTCCCTCAGCCTTGCCAGTAATAGACAGTGCGGTGCATCTACAAGTCCCTCAGCCTTGCCAGTAACAGACAGTGTGGTCCATCTATAGGTCCATCAGCCTAGCCACTAGCAGTCAGTGCAGTGCATCTACAAGTCCCTCTGCCTTGTCAGAGACAGATAGTGTGGTGTATCCACAAGTCCCTCAGCCCTGCCAGTAACAGTCAGTGCAGTGCATCTACAAGTCCATCAGATTTGCCAAAGAGAGTCAGTGCAGTGCATCTACAACTCCCTCAGCTTTGCCAGTAAGATACAGAGTGGGGCATCTACAAGTCCCTCAGCCTTGCCAGTAACAGTCAGTGCAGTGCATCTACAGGTCCCTCACCCTTGTCAGAGACAGTCAGTGCAGTTCAACTACAACTACCTCAGCCTTACCAGTAATAGACAGTGTGGTCCATCTATAGGTCCCTCAGCCTTGCCAGTAGCAGTCAGTGCAGTGCATCTACAAGGCCCTCAGCCTTGTCAGAGACAGATAGTGTGGTGTATCTGCAAGTCCCTCAGCCTTGCCAGTAACAGTCAGTGCAGTGCAGCTACAGGTCCCTCAGCCTTGCCAGTAACAGACAGTGTGGTCCATCTATAGGTCCCTCAGCCTTGCCAATAGCAGTCAGTGCAGTGCATCTACAAGGCCCTCAGCCTTGTCAGAGACAGATAGTGTGGTGTATCTGCAAGTCCCTCAGCCTTGCCAGTAACAGTCAGTGCAGTGCAGCTACAGGTCCCTCAGCCTTGCCAGTAACAGTCAGTGCAGTGCATCTACAAGTCCCTCAGCCTTGTCAGAGACAGTCAGTGTGGTGTATCCACAAGTCTCTCAGCGCTGCCAGTATCATACAGTGTGGTGCATCTACAGGTCCCTCAGCCTTGTCAGAGGCAGTCAGTGCAGTGCATCTACAAGTCCCTCAGCCTTGCCAGTAACAATCAGTGCAGTGCATGTACAGGTCCCTCGGCCTTGTCAGAGACAGTCAGTGCGGTGTATCCATAAGTCTCTCAGCCCTGCCAGTAACAGTCAGTGCGGTGCATCTACAAGTCCCTCAGCCTTGCCAGTAACAGACAGTGTGGTGCATCTAAAAGTCCCTTAGCCTTGTCAGAGACAGACAGTGTGGTGTATCTACAAGTCCCTCAGCCCTGCCAGTAACAGTCAGTGCATTGCATCTACAGGTCCCTCAGCCTTGCCAGTCACAGACAGTGCAGTGTTTCTACAAGTCCCTCAGCCTTGCCAAAGAGAGTCAGTGCAGTGCATCTACAACTCCCTCAGCCTTGCCAGTAACAGACAGTGTGGTGCATCTACAAGTCCCTCAGCCTTGCCAGTAACAGACAGTGTGGTGCATCTACAGGTCCCTCAGCCTTGCCAGTAACAGTCAGTGCAGTGCATCTACATGTCCCTCAGCCCTGCCAGTAACAGTCAGTGCAATGCATCTACAGGTCCCTCAGACTTGCCAAAGAGGGTCATTGCAGTGCATCTACAACTCCCTCAGCCTTGCCAGTAAGAGACAGTGCGCTGCATCCACAAGACCCTCAGCCTTGCCAGTAATAGACAGTGTAGTACATCTTCAGGTCCCTCAGTTTTGTCAGAGACAGACAGTGCGGTGAATCTACAAGTCCCTCAGCCCTGCCAGTACCAGTCAGTGCAGTGCATCTACAGGTCCCTCAGCCGTGCCAGTAACAGACAGTGCAGTGCATCTACAAGTCCTTCAGCCTTGTCAGAGACATGCAGTGTGGTGTATCTACAAGTCCCTTAGCTCTGCCAGTAACAGTCAGTGCAGTGCATCTACAAGTCCCTCAGCCTTGCCAGTCACAGACAGTGCGGTGTATCTACAAGTCCCTCAGCCTTGCCAAAGAGAGTCAGTGCAGTGCATCTACAACTCCCTCAGCCTTGCCAGTAACAGACAGTGTGGTGCATCTACATGTCCCTCAGCCTTGTCAGAGACAGTCAGTGCAGTGCATCTACAACTCCCTCAGCCTTGCCAGAAACAGACAGTGCGGTGCATCTACAAGTCCCTCAGCCCTGCCAGTAACAGTCAGTGCGGTGCATCTACAAGTCCCTCAGCCTTGCCAGTAACAGTCAGTGCATTGCATCTACAGGTCCCTCAGCCTTGTCAGAGACAGACAGTGTGGTGTATCTACAAGACCCTCTGCCCTGCCAGTAACAGTCAGTGCAGGGTATCTACAAGTCCCTCAGCCTTGCCAGTAACAGTCAGTGCAGTGCATCTACAAGTCCCTCAGCCTTGTCAGAGACAGACAGTGTGGTGTATCTGCAAGTCCCTCAGCCCTGCCAGTAAAAGTCAGTACAGTGCATCTACAGGTCCCTCAGCCTTGCCAGTCACATACAGTGCGGTGTATCTACAAGTCCCTCAGCCTTGCCAAAGAGAGTCAGTGCAGTGCATCTACAACTCCCTCAGACTTGCCAGTAACAGACAGTGTGGTGCATCTACATGTCCCTCCGCCATGTCAGAGACAGTCAGTGCAGTGCATCTACAACTCCCTCAGCCTTGCCAGTAACAGACAGTGCGGTGCATCTACAAGTCCCTCAGCCTTGACAGTAACAGACAGTGTGGTGCATCTACATGTTACTCAGCCTTGTCAGAGACAGTCAGTGCATCTACAACTCCCTCAGCCTTGCAAGTAACAGACAGTGCGGTGCATCTACAAGTCCCTCAGCCTTGCCAGTAACAGACAGTGTGGTGCATCTACATGTCCCTCAGCCTTGCCAGTAACAGTCAGTGCAGTGCATCTACATGTCCCTCAGCCCTGCCAGTAACAGTCAGTGCAATGCATCTACAGGTCCCTCAGCCTTGCCAGTCACATACAGTGCGGTGTATCTACAAGTCCCTCAGCCTTGCCAAAGAGAGTCAGTGCAGTGCATCTACAACTCCCTCAGACTTGCCAGTAACAGACAGTGTGGTGCATCTACATGTCCCTCCGCCATGTCAGAGACAGTCAGTGCAGTGCATCTACAACTCCCTCAGCCTTGCCAGTAACAGACAGTGTGGTGCATCTACATGTCCCTCAGCCTTGTCAGAGACAGTCAGTGCAGTGCATCTACAACTCCCTCAGCCTTGCCAGAAACAGACAGTGCGGTGCATCTACAAGTCCCTCAGCCCTGCCAGTAACAGTCAGTGCGGTGCATCTACAAGTCCCTCAGCCTTGCCAGTAACAGTCAGTGCATTGCATCTACAGGTCCCTCACCCTTGTCAGAGACAGACAGTGTGGTGTATCTACAAGACCCTCAGCCCTGCCAGTAACAGTCAGTGCAGTGTATCTACAAGTCCCTCAGCCTTGCCAGTAACAGTCAGTGCAGTGCATCTACAAGTCCCTCAGCCTTGTCAGAGACAGACAGTGTGGTGTATCTGCAAGTCCCTCAGCCCTGCGAGTAAAAGTCAGTACAGTGCATCTACAGGTCCCTCAGCCTTGCCAGTCACATACAGTGCGGTGTATCTACAAGTCCCTCAGCCTTGCCAAAGAGAGTCAGTGCAGTGCATCTACAACTCCCTCAGACTTGCCAGTAACAGACAGTGTGGTGCATCTACATGTCCCTCCGCCATGTCAGAGACAGTCAGTGCAGTGCATCTACAACTCCCTCAGCCTTGCCAGTAACAGACAGTGCGGTGCATCTACAAGTCCCTCAGCCTTGACAGTAACAGACAGTGTGGTACATCTACATGTTACTCAGCCTTGTCAGAGACAGTCAGTGCATCTACAACTCCCTCAGCCTTGCAAGTAACAGACAGTGCGGTGCATCTACAAGTCCCTCAGCCTTGCCAGTAACAGACAGTGTGGTGCATCTACATGTCCCTCAGCCTTGCCAGTAACAGACAGTGCAGTGCATCTACATGTCCCTCAGCCCTGCCAGTAACAGTCAGTGCAATGCATCTACAGGTCCCTCAGCCTTGCCAGTCACATACAGTGCGGTGTATCTACAAGTCCCTCAGCCTTGCCAAAGAGAGTCAGTGCAGTGCATCTACAACTCCCTCAGACTTGCCAGTAACAGACAGTGTGGTGCATCTACATGTCCCTCCGCCATGTCAGAGACAGTCAGTGCAGTGCATCTACAACTCCCTCAGCCTTGCCAGTAACAGACAGTGCGGTGCATCTACAAGTCCCTCAGCCTTGACAGTAACAGACAGTGTGGTGCATCTACATGTTACTCAGCCTTGTCAGAGACAGTCAGTGCATCTACAACTCCCTCAGCCTTGCAAGTAACAGACAGTGCGGTGCATCTACAAGTCCCTCAGCCTTGCCAGTAACAGACAGTGTGGTGCATCTACATGTCCCTCAGCCTTGCCAGTAACAGTCAGTGCAGTGCATCTACATGTCCCTCAGCCCTGCCAGTAACAGTCAGTGCAATGCATCTACAGGTCCCTCAGCCTTGCCAGTCACAGACAGTGCGGTGTATCTACAAGTCCCTCAGCCTTGCCAAAGAGGGTCATTGCGCTGCATCCACAAGTCCCTCAGCCTTGCCAGTAATAGACAGTGTAGTACATCTTCAGGTCCCTCAGTTTTGTCAGAGACAGACAGTGCGGTGAATCTACAAGTCCCTCAGCCCTGCCAGTACCAGTCAGTGCAGTGCATCTACAGGTCCCTCAGCCTTGCCAGTAACAGACAGTGCAGTGCATCTACAAGTCCTTCAGCCTTGTCAGAGACATGCAGTGTGGTGTATCTACAAGTCCCTTAGCCCTGCCAGTAACAGTCAGTGCAGTGCATCTACAAGTCCCTCAGCCTTGTCAGAGAAAGACAGTGTGGTGTATCTAAAAGTCCCTCAGCCCTGCCAGTAACAGTCAGTGCAGTGTATCTACAAGTCCCTCAGCCTTGCCAGTAACAGTCAGTGCAGTGCATCTGCAGGTCCCTCAGCCTTGCCAGTAACAGTCAGTGCAGTGCATCTACAGGTTCCTCAGCCTTGTCAGAGACAGTCAGTGCAGTTCAACTACAACTACCTCAGCCTTACCAATAATAGACAGTGTGGTCCATCTATAGGTCCCTCAGCCTTGCCAGTAGCAGTCAGTGCAGTGCATCTACAAGGCCCTCAGCCTTGTCAGAGACAGATAGTGTGGTGTATCTGCAAGTCCCTCAGCCTTGCCAGTAACAGTCAGTGCAGTGCAGCTACAGGTCCCTCAGCCTTGCCAGTAACAGACAGTGTGGTCCATCTATAGGTCCCTCAGCCTTGCCAATAGCAGTCAGTGCGGTGCATCTACAAGGCCCTCAGCCTTGTCAGAGACAGATAGTGTGGTGTATCTGCAAGTCCCTCAGCCTTGCCAGTAACAGTCAGTGCTGTGCAGCTACAGGTCCCTCAGCCTTGCCAGTAACAGTCAGTGCAGTGCATCTACAAGTCCCTCAGCCTTGTCAGAGACAGTCAGTGTGGTGTATCCACAAGTCTCTCAGCGCTGCCAATATCATACAGTGTGGTGCATCTACAGGTCCCTCAGCCTTGTCAGAGGCAGTCAGTGCAGTGCATCTACAAGTCCCTCAGCCTTGCCAGTAACAATCAGTGCAGTGCATGTACAGGTCCCTCGGCCTTGTCAGAGACAGTCAGTGCGGTGTATCCATAAGTCTCTCAGCCCTGCCAGTAACAGTCAGTGCGGTGCATCTACAAGTCCCTTAGCTTTGCCAGTAACAGACAGTGTGGTGCATCTAAAAGTCCCTTAGCCTTGTCAGAGACAGACAGTGTGGTGTATCTACAAGTCCCTCAGCCCTGCCAGTAACAGTCAGTGCAGTGCATCTACAGGTCCCTCAGCCTTGCCAGTCACAGACAGTGCGGTGTTTCTACAAGTCCCTCAGCCTTGCCAAAGAGAGTCAGTGCAGTGCATCTACAACTCCCTCAGCCATGCCAGTAACAGACAGTGTGGTGCATCTACAAGTCCCTCAGCCTTGCCAGTAACAGACAGTGTGGTGCATCTACAGGTCCCTCAGCCTTGCCAGTAACAGTCAGTGCAGTGCATCTTCATGTTCCTCAGCCCTGCCAGTAACAGTCAGTGCAATGCATCTACAGGTCCCTCAGACTTGCCAAAGAGGGTCATTGCAGTGCATCTACAACTCCCTCAGCCTTGCCAGTAAGAGACAGTGCGCTGCATCCACAAGACCCTCAGCCTTGCCAGTAATAGACAGTGTAGTACATCTTCAGGTCCCTCAGTTTTGTCAGAGACAGACAGTGCGGTGAATCTACAAGTCCCTCAGCCCTGCCAGTACCAGTCAGTGCAGTGCATCTACAGGTCCCTCAGCCGAGCCAGTAACAGACAGTGCAGTGCATCTACAAGTCCTTCAGCCTTGTCAGAGACATGCAGTGTGGTGTATCTACAAGTCCCTTAGCCCTGCCAGTAACAGTCAGTGCAGTGCATCTACAAGTCCCTCAGCCTTGCCAGTCACAGACAGTGTGGTGTATCTACAAGTCCCTTAGCCTTGCCAAATAGAGTCAGTGCAGTGCATCTACAACTCCCTCAGCCTTGCCAGTAACAGACAGTGTGGTGCATCTAAATGTCCCTCAGCCTTGTCAGAGCCAGTCAGTGCAGTGCATCTACAACTCCCTCAGCCTTGCCAGTAACAGACAGTGCGGTGCATCTACAAGTCCCTCAGCCTTGCCAGTAACAGACAGTGTGGTGCATCTACACGTCCCTCAGCCTTGTCAGAGACAGTCAGTGCAGTGCATCTACAACTCCCTCAGCCTTGCCAGTAACAGACAGTGCGGTGCATCTACAAGTCCCTCAGCCTTGCCAGTAACAGACAGTGCAGTGCATCTACAACTCCCTCAGCCTTGCCAGAAACAGACAGTGCGGTGCATCTACAAGTCCCTCAGCCCTGCCAGTAACAGTCAGTGCGGTGCATCTACAAGTCCCTCAGCCTTGCCAGTAACAGTCAGTGCATTGCATCTACAGGTCCCTCACCCTTGTCAGAGACAGACAGTGTGGTGTATCTACAAGACCCTCAGCCCTGCCAGTAACAGTCAGTGCAGTGTATCTACAAGTCCCTCAGCCTTGCCAGTAACAGTCAGTGCAGTGCATCTACAAGTCCCTCAGCCTTGTCAGAGACAGACAGTGTGGTGTATCTGCAAGTCCCTCAGCCCTGCGAGTAAAAGTCAGTACAGTGCATCTACAGGTCCCTCAGCCTTGCCAGTCACATACAGTGCGGTGTATCTACAAGTCCCTCAGCCTTGCCAAAGAGAGTCAGTGCAGTGCATCTACAACTCCCTCAGACTTGCCAGTAACAGACAGTGTGGTGCATCTACATGTCCCTCCGCCATGTCAGAGACAGTCAGTGCAGTGCATCTACAACTCCCTCAGCCTTGCCAGTAACAGACAGTGCGGTGCATCTACAAGTCCCTCAGCCTTGACAGTAACAGACAGTGTGGTGCATCTACATGTTACTCAGCCTTGTCAGAGACAGTCAGTGCATCTACAACTCCCTCAGCCTTGCAAGTAACAGACAGTGCGGTGCATCTACAAGTCCCTCAGCCTTGCCAGTAACAGACAGTGTGGTGCATCTACATGTCCCTCAGCCTTGCCAGTAACAGTCAGTGCAGTGCATCTACATGTCCCTCAGCCCTGCCAGTAACAGTCAGTGCAATGCATCTACAGGTCCCTCAGCCTTGCCAGTCACATACAGTGCGGTGTATCTACAAGTCCCTCAGCCTTGCCAAAGAGAGTCAGTGCAGTGCATCTACAACTCCCTCAGACTTGCCAGTAACAGACAGTGTGGTGCATCTACATGTCCCTCCGCCATGTCAGAGACAGTCAGTGCAGTGCATCTACAACTCCCTCAGCCTTGCCAGTAACAGACAGTGCGGTGCATCTACAAGTCCCTCAGCCTTGACAGTAACAGACAGTGTGGTGCATCTACATGTTACTCAGCCTTGTCAGAGACAGTCAGTGCATCTACAACTCCCTCAGCCTTGCAAGTAACAGACAGTGCGGTGCATCTACAAGTCCCTCAGCCTTGCCAGTAACAGACAGTGTGGTGCATCTACATGTCCCTCAGCCTTGCCAGTAACAGTCAGTGCAGTGCATCTACATGTCCCTCAGCCCTGCCAGTAACAGTCAGTGCAATGCATCTACAGGTCCCTCAGCCTTGCCAGTCACAGACAGTGCGGTGTATCTACAAGTCCCTCAGCCTTGCCAAAGAGGGTCATTGCGCTGCATCCACAAGTCCCTCAGCCTTGCCAGTAATAGACAGTGTAGTACATCTTCAGGTCCCTCAGTTTTGTCAGAGACAGACAGTGCGGTGAATCTACAAGTCCCTCAGCCCTGCCAGTACCAGTCAGTGCAGTGCATCTACAGGTCCCTCAGCCTTGCCAGTAACAGACAGTGCAGTGCATCTACAAGTCCTTCAGCCTTGTCAGAGACATGCAGTGTGGTGTATCTACAAGTCCCTTAGCCCTGCCAGTAACAGTCAGTGCAGTGCATCTACAAGTCCCTCAGCCTTGTCAGAGAAAGACAGTGTGGTGTATCTAAAAGTCCCTCAGCCCTGCCAGTAACAGTCAGTGCAGTGTATCTACAAGTCCCTCAGCCTTGCCAGTAACAGTCAGTGCAGTGCATCTACAAGTCCCTCAGCCTTGTCAGAGACAGACAGTGTGGTGTATCTGCAAGTCCCTCAGCCCTGCGAGTAAAAGTCAGTACAGTGCATCTACAGGTCCCTCAGCCTTGCCAGTCACATACAGTGCGGTGTATCTACAAGTCCCTCAGCCTTGCCAAAGAGAGTCAGTGCAGTGCATCTACAACTCCCTCAGACTTGCCAGTAACAGACAGTGTGGTGCATCTACATGTCCCTCCGCCATGTCAGAGACAGTCAGTGCAGTGCATCTACAACTCCCTCAGCCTTGCCAGTAACAGACAGTGCGGTGCATCTACAAGTCCCTCAGCCTTGACAGTAACAGACAGTGTGGTGCATCTACATGTTACTCAGCCTTGTCAGAGACAGTCAGTGCATCTACAACTCCCTCAGCCTTGCAAGTAACAGACAGTGCGGTGCATCTACAAGTCCCTCAGCCTTGCCAGTAACAGACAGTGTGGTGCATCTACATGTCCCTCAGCCTTGCCAGTAACAGTCAGTGCAGTGCATCTACATGTCCCTCAGCCCTGCCAGTAACAGTCAGTGCAATGCATCTACAGGTCCCTCAGCCTTGCCAGTCACATACAGTGCGGTGTATCTACAAGTCCCTCAGCCTTGCCAAAGAGAGTCAGTGCAGTGCATCTACAACTCCCTCAGACTTGCCAGTAACAGACAGTGTGGTGCATCTACATGTCCCTCCGCCATGTCAGAGACAGTCAGTGCGGTGCATCTACAAGTCCCTCAGCCTTGACAGTAACAGACAGTGTGGTGCATCTACATGTTACTCAGCCTTGTCAGAGACAGTCAGTGCATCTACAACTCCCTCAGCCTTGCAAGTAACAGACAGTGCGGTGCATCTACAAGTCCCTCAGCCTTGCCAGTAACAGACAGTGTGGTGCATCTACATGTCCCTCAGCCTTGCCAGTAACAGTCAGTGCAGTGCATCTACATGTCCCTCAGCCCTGCCAGTACCAGTCAGTACAGTGCATCTACAGGTCCCTCAGCCTTGCCAGTAACAGACAGTGCAGTGCATCTACAAGTCCTTCAGCCTTGTCAGAGACATGCAGTGTGGTGTATCTACAAGTCCCTTAGCCCTGCCAGTAACAGTCAGTGCAGTGCATCTACAAGTCCCTCAGCCTTGTCAGAGAAAGACAGTGTGGTGTATCTAAAAGTCCCTCAGCCCTGCCAGTAACAGTCAGTGCAGTGTATCTACAAGTCCCTCAGCCTTGCCAGTAACAGTCAGTGCAGTGCATCTGCAGGTCCCTCAGCCTTGCCAGTAACAGTCAGTGCAGTGCATCTACAGGTTCCTCAGCCTTGTCAGAGACAGTCAGTGCAGTTCAACTACAACTACCTCAGCCTTACCAGTAATAGACAGTGTGGTCCATCTATAGGTCCCTCAGCCTTGCCAGTAGCAGTCAGTGCAGTGCATCTACAAGGCCCTCAGCCTTGTCAGAGACAGATAGTGTGGTGTATCTGCAAGTCCCTCAGCCTTGCCAGTAACAGTCAGTGCAGTGCAGCTACAGGTCCCTCAGCCTTGCCAGTAACAGACAGTGTGGTCCATCTATAGGTCCCTCAGCCTTGCCAATAGCAGTCAGTGCGGTGCATCTACAAGGCCCTCAGCCTTGTCAGAGACAGATAGTGTGGTGTATCTGCAAGTCCCTCAGCCTTGCCAGTAACAGTCAGTGCTGTGCAGCTACAGGTCCCTCAGCCTTGCCAGTAACAGTCAGTGCAGTGCATCTACAAGTCCCTCAGCCTTTTCAGAGACAGTCAGTGTGGTGTATCCACAAGTCTCTCAGCGCTGCCAATATCATACAGTGTGGTGCATCTACAGGTCCCTCAGCCTTGTCAGAGGCAGTCAGTGCAGTGCATCTACAAGTCCCTCAGCCTTGCCAGTAACAATCAGTGCAGTGCATGTACAGGTCCCTCGGCCTTGTCAGAGACAGTCAGTGCGGTGTATCCATAAGTCTCTCAGCCCTGCCAGTAACAGTCAGTGCGGTGCATCTACAAGTCCCTTAGCTTTGCCAGTAACAGACAGAGTGGTGCATCTAAAAGTCCCTTAGCCTTGTCAGAGACAGACAGTGTGGTGTATCTACAAGTCCCTCAGCCCTGCCAGTAACAGTCAGTGCAGTGCATCTACAGGTCCCTCAGCCTTGCCAGTCACAGACAGTGCGGTGTTTCTACAAGTCCCTCAGCCTTGCCAAAGAGAGTCAGTGCAGTGCATCTACAACTCCCTCAGCCATGCCAGTAACAGACAGTGTGGTGCATCTACAAGTCCCTCAGCCTTGCCAGTAACAGACAGTGTGGTGCATCTACAGGTCCCTCAGCCTTGCCAGTAACAGTCAGTGCAGTGCATCTTCATGTTCCTCAGCCCTGCCAGTAACAGTCAGTGCAATGCATCTACAGGTCCCTCAGACTTGCCAAAGAGGGTCATTGCAGTGCATCTACAACTCCCTCAGCCTTGCCAGTAAGAGACAGTGCGCTGCATCCACAAGACCCTCAGCCTTGCCAGTAATAGACAGTGTAGTACATCTTCAGGTCCCTCAGTTTTGTCAGAGACAGACAGTGCGGTGAATCTACAAGTCCCTCAGCCGAGCCAGTAACAGACAGTGCAGTGCATCTACAAGTCCTTCAGCCTTGTCAGAGACATGCAGTGTGGTGTATCTACAAGTCCCTTAGCCCTGCCAGTAACAGTCAGTGCAGTGCATCTACAAGTCCCTCAGCCTTGCCAGTCACAGACAGTGTGGTGTATCTACAAGTCCCTTAGCCTTGCCAAATAGAGTCAGTGCAGTGCATCTACAACTCCCTCAGCCTTGCCAGTAACAGACAGTGTGGTGCATCTACATGTCCCTCAGCCTTGTCAGAGCCAGTCAGTGCAGTGCATCTACAACTCCCTCAGCCTTGCCAGTAACAGACAGTGCGGTGCATCTACAAGTCCCTCAGCCTTGCCAGTAACAGACAGTGTGGTGCATCTACACGTCCCTCAGCCTTGTCAGAGACAGTCAGTGCAGTGCATCTACAACTCCCTCAGCCTTGCCAGTAACAGACAGTGCGGTGTATCTACAAGTCCCTCAGCCTTGCCAGTAACAGACAGTGCAGTGCATCTACATGTCCCTCAGCCCTGCCAGTAACAGTCAGTGCAATGCATCTACAGGTCCCTCAGCCTTGCCAGTAACAGACAGTGCGGTGCATCTACAAGTCCCTCAGCCTTGCCATTAACAGACAGTGTGGTGCATCTACATGTCCCTCAGCCTTGCCAGTAACAGTCAGTGCAGTGCATCTACATGTCCCTCAGCCCTGCCAGTAACAGTCAGTGCAATGCATCTACAGGTCCCTCAGACTTGCCAAAGTGGGTCATTGCAGTGCATCTACAACTCCCTCAGCCTTGCCAGTAAGAGACAGTGCGCTGCATCCACAAGACCCTCAGTCTTGCCAGTAATAGACAGTGTAGTACATCTTCAGGTCCCTCAGTTTTGTCAGAGACAGACAGTGCGGTGAATCTACAAGTCCCTCAGCCCTGCCAGCACCAGTCAGTGCAGTGCATCTACAGGTCCCTCAGCCGAGCCAGTAACAGACAGTGCAGTGCATCTACAAGTCCTTCAGCCTTGTCAGAGACATGCAGTGTGGTGTATCTACAAGTCCCTTAGCCCTGTCAGTAACAGTCAGTGCAGTGCATCTACAAGTCCCTCAGCCTTGCCAGTCACAGACAGTGCGGTGTATCTACAAGTCCCTCAGCCTTGCCAAAGAGAGTCAGTGCAGTGCATCTACAACTCCCTCAGCCCTGCCAGTAACAGACAGTGTGGTGCATCTACATGTCCCTCAGCCTTGTCAGAGCCAGTCAGTGCAGTGCATCTACAACTCCCTCAGCCTTGCCAGTAACAGACAGTGCGGTGCATCTACAAGTCCCTCAGCCTTGCCAGTAACAGACAGTGTGGTGCATCTACATGTCCCTCAGCCTTGTCAGAGACAGTCAGTGCAGTGCATCTACAACTCCCTCAGCCTTGCCAGTAACAGACAGTGCGGTGCATCTACAAGTCCCTCAGCCTTGCCAGTAACAGACAGTGCAGTGCATCTACATGTCCCTCAGCCCTGCCAGAAACAGTCAGTGCAATGCATCTACAGGTCCCTCAGCCTTGCCAGTAACAGACAGTGCGGTGCATCTACAAGTCCCTCAGCCTTGCCATTAACAGACAGTGTGGTGCATCTACATGTCCCTCAGCCTTGCCAGTAACAGTCAGTGCAGTGCATCTACAGGTCCTTCAGCCTTTCCAGCAGCAGTAAGTGCAGTACATGTACAGGTCCCTCGGCCTTGTCAGAGACAGTCAGTGCGGTGTATCCACAAGTCTCTCAGCCCTGCCAGTAACAGTCAGTGCATTGCATCTACAGGTCCCTCAGCCTTGTCAGAGACAGACAGTGTGGTGTATCTACAAGACCCTCAGCCCTGCCAGTAACAGTCAGTGCAGTGTATCTACAAGTCCCTCAGCCTTGCCAGTAACAGTCAGTGCAGTGCATCTACAAGTCCCTCAGCCTTGTCAGAGACAGACAGTGTGGTGTATCTGCAAGTCCCTCAGCCCTGCCAGTAAAAGTCAGTGCAGAGCATCTACAGGTCCCTCAGCCTTGCCAGTCACAGACAGTGCAGTGTATCTACAAGTCCCTCAGCCTTGCCAAAGAGAGTCAGTGCAGTGCATCTACAACTCCCTCAGCCTTGCCAGTAACAGACAGTGTGGTGCATCTACATGTCCCTCCGCCTTGTCAGAGACAGTCAGTGTTATGATTCCTGTACTCCAGACCGGAGGAGATCTTATGGCAGGGATCTGAGTACAGGAAAATAAGCTGGTTGTGGGAGCTGGATAGCCTAGTAACCCCTGGCGCCCTAACTCCGTTGTCTCGCCCGTGTTATCAGAAATCCCCTGCGAGACTATGGTTGCTTGAGCCCATGGCAGCCGCGTTCGAAGGGCGGATTATGTCTGCCCAACCCCGATGCCCCCGCAGGTCTTAATGGGAGACAAGGGGAAGTCTGAGACAGGGTGATAACAAGGGGCCCTCTGACTAAGCAACCAGGCCAGGGGTTACAAGCTAACTAACTAAATCAAAAGGTATGTGCGGACTAGCCGCCAGGAAAAAGGACAACCAAGGATCCACTGATCCGACACTCCTATCCGGCACCGCCGGACACCAGAGTGGATCTGTGGAAGCGGAATCCTCCGCAAAGCTCCAGAACACAATTAAACAAAATAATAAACAGAAGCGGACAAGCCGCAACACACGGCTGCGCCGCGACTCACGAACACCACCAGATGTTAAAGGTGCTCGGTCAGACTCCAGGAACAGATGGTAACTTCCGAGTACAGGATCTCTGAGGACAGGAACAACCGAAAAGACCGGGACTGGGAACTCTCTGCAGCAGACACAGGCAAACAGGAAGCTATCACCGGCGTCTGTAAGAAGTCCTGAGGGTGCCTTTATTCAGGCACCCTCCAATCAGGATCCAGACAGGACAATCAAATAGAAATGCCGTGCAGCTTGCATGCTGCACGGCCAGCACATAATCAGGGTAATGAGAATAGACCCAGCAACGGGGAACGCGGCTGAACGTGGCGTCCCCGTTGCTAAGGTCAGAGCGGCTCCGTGCGCCCGGCGTCTTAGCGTTGCCAGGGAGCCGGCGGCTGAACGCGCACGGCGTCCCTGGTTGCTAGGCGCCGGGCCGCACGGCCGAGCGGACCCCGGCGCCTAACAGTACCCCCCCCTTGAGGAGGGGTCAAGGAACCCCTAAAGCCAGGTTTCCGAGGAAATTCACGAAAAAATGCCCTTTTGAGCTTTGGGGCATGAAGGTCTTCATCCAGTACCCACGACCTTTCCTCTGGCCCATAACCTCTCCAATGCACCAAAAAATAAAGCCGACCCCGGGACAACTTGGAATCGAGAACCTTCTCAACCAAGAACTCTTGCTGACCCTGTACATTAACTGGTGATCTCCCCTGAGATTTTTTACGAGGAAATCTGCTGGACGAAACATATGGTTTAAGCAATGAGCAATGGAAGGTATTTCCGATCCGTAAAGTTTTTGGTAAACGTAACCGGAAAGCAACTGGATTGACTTTTTTGATAATGAGAAATGGTCCAATATATCTAGGACCCAATCTGGCTGAGGTTTGTCGAAGTTTGATGTTGCGAGTCGACAACCACACCCTGTCTCCTACTTTAAAAGTGCACGGCCGCCGGAGCCTGTCAGAAATTTTTTTTTCCCGGAAAGCTGCTTTTCTGAGAGCCAGGTGCACTTTTTTCCAAATAAGTTTAAGATGAGAGGTCAGGGCCAGAGAGGAGACAGAGGAATGTTGAAAAAATGAATTAGCTCTGGGGTGGAAACCAAAAACTGCAAAAAATGGAGACACATTGGTGGAGGAATGACAGGCATTATTATAAGCAAACTCCGCCAATGGAAGAAACTCAGACCAGTCATTTTGGAGTTTGGCCGAGTACAAACGCAAATATTGTTTTAGAGATTGGTTAACTCGCTCAGTCTGTCCATTGGATTGTGGATGATAGCCGGAGGTTAATGATAATTTCATCTTTAATGAAGCACAAAAAGACTTCCAAAATTGCGCAATGAATTGTGGACCCCTGTCAGAAACAATATCAGTGGGTAACCCATGGAGTCTGAAAACATGACGGAGGAACAAGACTGCCAATCCCTGGGCAGATGGCAATCGGGGAAGAGCAATAAAATGGGCCATCTTGCTAAAACGGTCCACTACCACCCATATGACTCGGCATCCGGCTGACAGAGGGAGATCCACCACAAAATCCATGGAGATATGCGACCATGGCCTAAGAGGAACTTTCAAGGGCATAAGTTGACCAATAGGCAAAGAACGGGGAACTTTATGCTCTGCACAGACCTGACACGAAAAAACAAACTCTTTAATGTCTTTGGAAAGACCAGGCCACCATACTGAGCGGGATACTAATTCCAAAGTCTTAGCGATTCCCGGATGCCCTGCAACTTTGCTATCATGAAATTCCGCCAAAACAGTTGCTCTCAAAAACTCAGGAACAAAAAGACGACTAGCAGGAGTATTTCCCGGAGCTTGATGTTGAAGCAGCTTTAATTGGGAAAATACATCCTGTGTGAGACCTGCCTGAATGACTGAAGGCGGAAGTATGGGAGTAACAGGACTGTTGTCTTGAACCGGAAGGAAACTGCGTGACAGGGCATCTGCCTTGGTATTCTTGGAACCTGGTCTGAAGGTGATAATGAATTTGAAACGAGTAAAAAATAAAGCCCAACGAGCCTGTCGGGCATTCAGTCGTTTAGCCGATTCAATGTATTGAAGATTTTTGTGATCAGTCAAAACTGAAATGGTGTGGGTAGCTCCTTCAAGCCAATGTCTCCACTCCTCGAAAGCCCATTTAATAGCCAGCAATTCCCGGTTACCAACATCGTAGTTGGATTCTGCAGATGAGAATTTCCTGGACATAAAGGCACAAGGATGTAACTCAAGGGAATCTGGATCCTTCTGAGAAAGGATAGCCCCTACTCCAACCTCCGAGGCATCCACCTCAATAATGAAAGGTAATTCTGGGTTGGGATGTCTAAGGACAGGGGCTGAGACAAAGGCTTGTTTTAAGGCCTGAAAAGATAACTCCGCTTCACATGACCAATTGGTAGGATCTGCTCCCTTCTTAGTAAGTGCCACAATGGGAGCAACTAGGTCAGAGAAAGAGTGAATAAATCTTCTATAGTAGTTTGCAAACCCTAAAAAGCGCTGAATTGCTTTTAAATTGGTGGGTTGCGCCCAACTAAGGATGGCTTGGAGCTTTTTTGGTTCCATTCGGAATCCCCGAGGGGAAATAATGTACCCTAAAAAGGATACTTCCGTGACATGAAATTCACACTTCTCCAGCTTGGCATATAAGTGATTTTCACGTAATCTCTTTAGCACCTGACGCACCTGGGTAACATGTTGTTCCACGGAGTCAGAATATATCAAAATATCGTCTAAATAGACCACGACGAATCTTCCCAGAAACTCACGGAGCACATCATTAATGAGATCCTGGAAAACTGCCGGAGCGTTAGATAGGCCGAATGGCATGACCAGATACTCATAGTGGCCCGACTGAGTACTAAATGCCGTTTTCCACTCATCCCCTGACCTGATTCTGATGAGGTTATATGCTCCTCTAAGATCAATCTTAGAAAAAATAACAGCCGAACGTAGCTGATCAAAGAGGACAGAGATCAGCGGCAGAGGGTAAGTATTCTTTACTGAGATTTTATTCAAAGCTCTAAAGTCAATGCAGGGTCTGAGTGAACCATCCTTCTTCTCTACGAAGAAGAAACCTGCACTTAAAGGGGATTTAGATGGCCTGATAAACCCTTTCCCAAGGCTTTCTTTCACATACTCATTCATGGCCACAGTTTCAGGACCAGACAATGCATATAACCTTCCTTTAGGCAACGTGGCACCAGGAATTAACTCAATGGCACAATCATAAGGCCTATGGGGAGGCAAAATATCCGCATTGCCCTTGGAAAACACATCAACAAAATCCTGGTATTCCCCAGGAATATGTGCGGAACTGGCGGCAGCTACTCGGATAGGAAGCGTAATACATTCTTTATCACAGATGGTACCCCATTGTAGGATCTCCCCAGACTGCCAATCAATGACGGGATTATGAAAGGCCAGCCAAGGATGACCAAGAACCACAGGAACTGCTGGACAATGGGTAAGGAAAAACTCAATTTTTTCAGAATGCAGAGCTCCCACCGAGAGCAAAACAGGAGGTGTACATAGAGAAATAACCCCATTGGATAAAGGACTCCCATCTAAACCATGCATGGTGATACACCTACCTAAGGTTAGCTGAGGAATACCTAAGGCCTTGGCCCATGTTAAATCCATAAAGTTTCCTGCAGCTCCACTGTCCACAAAAGCAGAGACCGAGGAACAGAGGCTGCCATAGGAAACTTTAGCAGGAACCAACAGTGAATTATTTGAGGAGATGAGCTGCAGACCAAAGTGAACCCCCTCACAATTCACTTGGTCAGGAAGTTTCCCAACTTGTTTGGACAACTACGGGCAAAATGTCCCTTACCTCCGCAGTATAAACACAGACCATAATTTTGCCTCCTGGTTCTTTCTTCCGGAGACAATTTGGAGAGACCAATCTGCATAGGCTCCTCTATGTCTACAGGAATGGAAGGAACCCAGGGAGAGGACCCGACAGATGCCCCTTTTTCAGCCCTCCGCTCTCTGAGCCGACGATCTATTTTAATAGATAGCTCCATGAGGTTATCGAGGGTCTCAGGAGCGGGATACTGGAGGAGACTGTCTTTTATAGATTCCGATAAGCCGAGGCGAAACTGACTGCGCAGGGCTGGGTCATTCCAGCCACAGTCGTTCGACCAACGGCGAAACTCCGTACAATAATTCTCTGCGGGATTCCTACCCTGTCTAAGAGCACGCAACTGACTTTCTGCGGACGCCTCTCTATCAGGGTCGTCATACAATAGCCCTAAAGATTTTAAAAAGGCGTCTACAGACGATAAGGCCGGATCGTCTGTCTTTAAACCAAAAGCCCAGGTCTGAGGATCCCCCTGAAGTAGAGAAATAATAATCCCAACCCGCTGAGCCTCTGTACCTGAGGTAACTGGTCTTAAACGAAAATACAGTTTGCAAGATTCTTTAAAATTAAAAAACTGTTTTCTATCCCCAGAAAAACGGTCAGGCAGATGCATTTTTGGTTCAGGGATGACCCTCGGGGAAGTCCGTAACAGATCTTCCTGTGACCTCACCCGGAGGGACAGATCCTGAACCATTTGAGTAAGTTCCTGAATCTGACTAACAAGAAGCTGGCCAGGGTTTGGCCCAACACCGGTGGGATTCATAAGGCCGACAAAAATCTCCCAACTAAAAAGTGAAAAAATTTACTGTAAGTTAAATCTTTTCTTTTGTAGGCCGGTGATAATGTTGTGATTCCTGTACTCCAGACCGGAGGAGATCTTATGGCAGGGATCTGAGTACAGGAAAATAAGCTGGTTGTGGGAGCTGGATAGCCTAGTAACCCCTGGCGCCCTAACTCCGTTGTCTCGCCCGTGTTATCAGAAATCCCCTGCGAGACTATGGTTGCTTGAGCCCATGGCAGCCGCGTTCGAAGGGCGGATTATGTCTGCCCAACCCCGATGCCCCCGCAGGTCTTAATGGGAGACAAGGGGAAGTCCGAGACAGGGTGATAACAAGGGGCCCTCTGACTAAGCAACCAGGCCAGGGGTTACAAGCTAACTAACTAAATCAAAAGGTATGTGCGGACTAGCCGCCAGGAAAAAGGACAACCAAGGATCCACTGATCCGACACTCCTATCCGGCACCGCCGGACACCAGAGTGGATCTGTGGAAGCGGAATCCTCCGCAAAGCTCCAGAACACAATTAAACAAAATAATAAACAGAAGCGGACAAGCCGCAACACACGGCTGCGCCGCGACTCACGAACACCACCAGATGTTAAAGGTGCTCGGTCAGACTCCAGGAACAGATGGTAACTTCCGAGTACAGGATCTCTGAGGACAGGAACAACCGAAAAGACCGGGACTGGGAACTCTCTGCAGCAGACACAGGCAAACAGGAAGCTATCACCGGCGTCTGTAAGAAGTCCTGAGGGTGCCTTTATTCAGGCACCCTCCAATCAGGATCCAGACAGGACAATCAAATAGAAATGCCGTGCAGCTTGCATGCTGCACGGCCAGCACATAATCAGGGTAATGAGAATAGACCCAGCAACGGGGAACGCGGCTGAACGTGGCGTCCCCGTTGCTAAGGTCAGAGCGGCTCCGTGCGCCCGGCGTCTTAGCGTTGCCAGGGAGCCGGCGGCTGAACGCGCACGGCGTCCCTGGTTGCTAGGCGCCGGGCCGCACGGCCGAGCGGACCCCGGCGCCTAACAGTACCCCCCCCTTGAGGAGGGGTCAAGGAACCCCTAAAGCCAGGTTTCCGAGGAAATTCACGAAAAAATGCCCTTTTGAGCTTTGGGGCATGAAGGTCTTCATCCAGGACCCACGACCTTTCCTCTGGCCCATAACCTCTCCAATGCACCAAAAAATAAAGCCGACCCCGGGACAACTTGGAATCGAGAACCTTCTCAACCAAGAACTCTTGCTGACCCTGTACATTAACTGGTGATCTCCCCTGAGATTTTTTACGAGGAAATCTGCTGGACGAAACATATGGTTTAAGCAATGAGCAATGGAAGGTATTTCCGATCCGTAAAGTTTTTGGTAAACGTAACCGGAAAGCAACTGGATTGACTTTTTTGATAATGAGAAATGGTCCAATATATCTAGGACCCAATCTGGCTGAGGTTTGTCGAAGTTTGATGTTGCGAGTCGACAACCACACCCTGTCTCCTACTTTAAAAGTGCACGGCCGCCGGAGCCTGTCAGAAATTTTTTTTTCCCGGAAAGCTGCTTTTCTGAGAGCCAGGTGCACTTTTTTCCAAATAAGTTTAAGATGAGAGGTCAGGGCCAGAGAGGAGACAGAGGAATGTTGAAAAAATGAATTAGCTCTGGGGTGGAAACCAAAAACTGCAAAAAATGGAGACACATTGGTGGAGGAATGACAGGCATTATTATAAGCAAACTCCGCCAATGGAAGAAACTCAGACCAGTCATTTTGGAGTTTGGCCGAGTACAAACGCAAATATTGTTTTAGAGATTGGTTAACTCGCTCAGTCTGTCCATTGGATTGTGGATGATAGCCGGAGGTTAATGATAATTTCATCTTTAATGAAGCACAAAAAGACTTCCAAAATTGCGCAATGAATTGTGGACCCCTGTCAGAAACAATATCAGTGGGTAACCCATGGAGTCTGAAAACATGACGGAGGAACAAGACTGCCAATCCCTGGGCAGATGGCAATCGGGGAAGAGCAATAAAATGGGCCATCTTGCTAAAACGGTCCACTACCACCCATATGACTCGGCATCCGGCTGACAGAGGGAGATCCACCACAAAATCCATGGAGATATGCGACCATGGCCTAAGAGGAACTTTCAAGGGCATAAGTTGACCAATAGGCAAAGAACGGGGAACTTTATGCTGTGCACAGACCTGACACGAAAAAACAAACTCTTTAATGTCTTTGGAAAGACCAGGCCACCATACTGAGCGGGATACTAATTCCAAAGTCTTAGCGATTCCCGGATGCCCTGCAACTTTGCTATCATGAAATTCCGCCAAAACAGTTGCTCTCAAAAACTCAGGAACAAAAAGACGACTAGCAGGAGTATTTCCCGGAGCTTGATGTTGAAGCAGCTTTAATTGGGAAAATACATCCTGTGTGAGACCTGCCTGAATGACTGAAGGCGGAAGTATGGGAGTAACAGGACTGTTGTCTTGAACCGGAAGGAAACTGCGTGACAGGGCATCTGCCTTGGTATTCTTGGAACCTGGTCTGAAGGTGATAATGAATTTGAAACGAGTAAAAAATAAAGCCCAACGAGCCTGTCGGGCATTCAGTCGTTTAGCCGATTCAATGTATTGAAGATTTTTGTGATCAGTCAAAACTGAAATGGTGTGGGTAGCTCCTTCAAGCCAATGTCTCCACTCCTCGAAAGCCCATTTAATAGCCAGCAATTCCCGGTTACCAACATCGTAGTTGGATTCTGCAGATGAGAATTTCCTGGACATAAAGGCACAAGGATGTAACTCAAGGGAATCTGGATCCTTCTGAGAAAGGATAGCCCCTACTCCAACCTCCGAGGCATCCACCTCAATAATGAAAGGTAATTCTGGGTTGGGATGTCTAAGGACAGGGGCTGAGACAAAGGCTTGTTTTAAGGCCTGAAAAGATAACTCCGCTTCACATGACCAATTGGTAGGATCTGCTCCCTTCTTAGTAAGTGCCACAATGGGAGCAACTAGGTCAGAGAAAGAGTGAATAAATCTTCTATAGTAGTTTGCAAACCCTAAAAAGCGCTGAATTGCTTTTAAATTGGTGGGTTGCGCCCAACTAAGGATGGCTTGGAGCTTTTTTGGTTCCATTCGGAATCCCCGAGGGGAAATAATGTACCCTAAAAAGGATACTTCCGTGACATGAAATTCACACTTCTCCAGCTTGGCATATAAGTGATTTTCACGTAATCTCTTTAGCACCTGACGCACCTGGGTAACATGTTGTTCCACGGAGTCAGAATATATCAAAATATCGTCTAAATAGACCACGACGAATCTTCCCAGAAACTCACGGAGCACATCATTAATGAGATCCTGGAAAACTGCCGGAGCGTTAGATAGGCCGAATGGCATGACCAGATACTCATAGTGGCCCGACTGAGTACTAAATGCCGTTTTCCACTCATCCCCTGACCTGATTCTGATGAGGTTATATGCTCCTCTAAGATCAATCTTAGAAAAAATAACAGCCGAACGTAGCTGATCAAAGAGGACAGAGATCAGCGGCAGAGGGTAAGTATTCTTTACTGAGATTTTATTCAAAGCTCTAAAGTCAATGCAGGGTCTGAGTGAACCATCCTTCTTCTCTACGAAGAAGAAACCTGCACTTAAAGGGGATTTAGATGGCCTGATAAACCCTTTCCCAAGGCTTTCTTTCACATACTCATTCATGGCCACAGTTTCAGGACCAGACAATGCATATAACCTTCCTTTAGGCAACGTGGCACCAGGAATTAACTCAATGGCACAATCATAAGGCCTATGGGGAGGCAAAATATCCGCATTGCCCTTGGAAAACACATCAACAAAATCCTGGTATTCCCCAGGAATATGTGCGGAACTGGCGGCAGCTACTCGGATAGGAAGCGTAATACATTCTTTATCACAGATGGTACCCCATTGTAGGATCTCCCCAGACTGCCAATCAATGACGGGATTATGAAAGGCCAGCCAAGGATGACCCAGAACCACAGGAACTGCTGGACAATGGGTAAGGAAAAACTCAATTTTTTCAGAATGCAGAGCTCCCACCGAGAGCAAAACAGGAGGTGTACATAGAGAAATAACCCCATTGGATAAAGGACTCCCATCTAAACCATGCATGGTGATACACCTACCTAAGGTTAGCTGAGGAATACCTAAGGCCTTGGCCCATGTTAAATCCATAAAGTTTCCTGCAGCTCCACTGTCCACAAAAGCAGAGACCGAGGAACAGAGGCTGCCATAGGAAACTTTAGCAGGAACCAACAGTGAATTATTTGAGGAGATGAGCTGCAGACCAAAGTGAACCCCCTCACAATTCACTTGGTCAGGAAGTTTCCCAACTTGTTTGGACAACTACGGGCAAAATGTCCCTTACCTCCGCAGTATAAACACAGACCATAATTTTGCCTCCTGGTTCTTTCTTCCGGAGACAATTTGGAGAGACCAATCTGCATAGGCTCCTCTATGTCTACAGGAATGGAAGGAACCCAGGGAGAGGACCCGACAGATGCCCCTTTTTCAGCCCTCCGCTCTCTGAGCCGACGATCTATTTTAATAGATAGCTCCATGAGGTTATCGAGGGTCTCAGGAGCGGGATACTGGAGGAGACTGTCTTTTATAGATTCCGATAAGCCGAGGCGAAACTGACTGCGCAGGGCTGGGTCATTCCAGCCACAGTCGTTCGACCAACGGCGAAACTCCGTACAATAATTCTCTGCGGGATTCCTACCCTGTCTAAGAGCACGCAACTGACTTTCTGCGGACGCCTCTCTATCAGGGTCGTCATACAATAGCCCTAAAGATTTTAAAAAGGCGTCTACAGACGATAAGGCCGGATCGTCTGTCTTTAAACCAAAAGCCCAGGTCTGAGGATCCCCCTGAAGTAGAGAAATAATAATCCCAACCCGCTGAGCCTCTGTACCTGAGGTAACTGGTCTTAAACGAAAATACAGTTTGCAAGATTCTTTAAAATTAAAAAACTGTTTTCTATCCCCAGAAAAACGGTCAGGCAGATGCATTTTTGGTTCAGGGATGACCCTCGGGGAAGTCCGTAACAGATCTTCCTGTGACCTCACCCGGAGGGACAGATCCTGAACCATTTGAGTAAGTTCCTGAATCTGACTAACAAGAAGCTGGCCAGGGTTTGGCCCAACACCGGTGGGATTCATAAGGCCGACAAAAATCTCCCAACTAAAAAGTGAAAAAATTTACTGTAAGTTAAATCTTTTCTTTTGTAGGCCGGTGATAATGTTATGATTCCTGTACTCCAGACCGGAGGAGATCTTATGGCAGGGATCTGAGTACAGGAAAATAAGCTGGTTGTGGGAGCTGGATAGCCTAGTAACCCCTGGCGCCCTAACTCCGTTGTCTCGCCCGTGTTATCAGAAATCCCCTGCGAGACTATGGTTGCTTGAGCCCATGGCAGCCGCGTTCGAAGGGCGGATTATGTCTGCCCAACCCCGATGCCCCCGCAGGTCTTAATGGGAGACAAGGGGAAGTCCGAGACAGGGTGATAACAAGGGGCCCTCTGACTAAGCAACCAGGCCAGGGGTTACAAGCTAACTAACTAAATCAAAAGGTATGTGCGGACTAGCCGCCAGGAAAAAGGACAACCAAGGATCCACTGATCCGACACTCCTATCCGGCACCGCCGGACACCAGAGTGGATCTGTGGAAGCGGAATCCTCCGCAAAGCTCCAGAACACAATTAAACAAAATAATAAACAGAAGCGGACAAGCCGCAACACACGGCTGCGCCGCGACTCACGAACACCACCAGATGTTAAAGGTGCTCGGTCAGACTCCAGGAACAGATGGTAACTTCCGAGTACAGGATCTCTGAGGACAGGAACAACCGAAAAGACCGGGACTGGAAACTCTCTGCAGCAGACACAGGCAAACAGGAAGCTATCACCGGCGTCTGTAAGAAGTCCTGAGGGTGCCTTTATTCAGGCACCCTCCAATCAGGATCCAGACAGGACAATCAAATAGAAATGCCGTGCAGCTTGCATGCTGCACGGCCAGCACATAATCAGGGTAATGAGAATAGACCCAGCAACGGGGAACGCGGCTGAACGTGGCGTCCCCGTTGCTAAGGTCAGAGCGGCTCCGTGCGCCCGGCGTCTTAGCGTTGCCAGGGAGCCGGCGGCTGAACGCGCACGGCGTCCCTGGTTGCTAGGCGCCGGGCCGCACGGCCGAGCGGACCCCGGCGCCTAACAGTCAGTGCAGTGCATCTACAACTCCCTCAGCCTTGCCAGTAACAGACAGTGTGGTGCATCTACAAGTCCCTCAGCCTTGCCAGTAACAGACAGTGTGGTGCATCTACATGTCCCTCAGCCTTGCCAGTAACAGTCAGTGCAGTGCATCTACATGTCCCTCAGCCCTGCCAGTAACAGTCAGTGCAATGCATCTACAGGTCCCTCGGCCTTGCCAGTCACAGACAGTGCGGTGTATCTACAAGTCCCTCAGCCTTGCCAAAGAGGGTCATTGCGCTGCATCCACAAGTCCCTAAGCCTTGCCAGTAATAGACAGTGTAGTACATCTTCAGGTCCCTCAGTTTTGTCAGAGACAGACAGTGCGGTGAATCTACAAGTCCCTCAGCCCTGCCAGTACCAGTCAGTGCAGTGCATCTACAGGTCCCTCAGCCTTGCCAGTAACAGACAGTGCAGTGCATCTACAAGTCCTTCAGCCTTGTCAGAGACATGCAGTGTGGTGTATCTACAAGTCCCTTAGCCCTGCCAGTAACAGTCAGTGCAGTGCATCTACAAGTCCCTCAGCCTTGTCAGAGAAAGACAGTGTGGTGTATCTAAAAGTCCCTCAGCCCTGCCAGTAACTGTCAGTGCAGTGTATCTACAAGTCCCTCAGCCTTGCCAGTAACAGTCAGTGCAGTGCATCTGCAGGTCCCTCAGCCTTGCCAGTAACAGTCAGTGCAGTGCATGTACAGGTCCCTCAGCCTTGTCAGAGACAGTCAGTGTGGTGTATCTACAAGTCCCTCAGCCCTGCCAGTAACAGTCAGTGCAGTGTATCTACAAGTCCCTCAGACTTGCCAGTAACAGTCAGTGCAGTGCATCTACAAGTCCCTCAGCCTTGTCAGAGACAAACAGTGTGGTGTATCTACAAGTCCCTCAGCCCTGCCAGTAACAGTCAGTGCAGTGCATCTACAGGTCCCTCAGCCTTGCCAGTCACAGAGAGCGCGGTGTATCTACAAGTCCCTCAGCCTTGCCAATGAGAGTCTGTGCAGTGCATCTACAAGTCCCTCAGCCTTGCCAGAAACAGAGTGTGGTATATCTACAGGTCCCTCAGTTTTGTCAGAGACAGTGTGTTTTGTCAGAGACAGTGTGTTGCATCTACAAGTCCCTCAGCCTTGCCAGTAACAGAGTGTGGTATATCTACAAGTCCCTCAGCCCTGCCTGTAACAGTCAGTGCAGTGCATGTACAGGTCCCTCGGCCTTGTCAGAGACTGTCAGTGCGATGCATCCACGAGTCTCTCAGCCCTGCCAGTAACAGTCAGTGTGGTGCGTCTACAGGTCCCTCAGCCTTGTCAGAGACAGTCAGTGCAGTTCAACTACAACTCCCTCAGCCTTGCCAGTAACAGACAGTGCGGTGCATCTACAAGTCCCTCAGCCTTGCCAGTAAAAGACAGTGTGGTCCATCTATAGGTCCCTCAGCCCTGCCAGTAACAGTCAGTGCAGTGCATCTACAAGTCCCTCAGCCTTGTCAGAGACAGACAGTGTGGTGTATCTGCCAGTCCCTCAGCTCTGCCAGTAACAGTCAGTGCAGTGTATCTACAAGTCCCTCAGCCTTGCCAGTAACAGTCAGTGCAGTGCATCTACAAGTCCCTCAGCCTTGCCAGTAAAAGACAGTGTGGTCCATCTATAGGTCCCTCAGCCTTGCCAGTAACAGTCAGTGCAGTGCATCTACAAGTCCCTCAGCCTTGTCAGATACAGACAGTGCGGTGTATCTACAAGTCCCTCAGCCCTGCCTGTAACAGTCAGTGCAGTGCATCTACAGGTCCCTCAGCCTTGCCAGTAACAGTCAGTGCAGTGCATGTACAAGTCCTTCTGCCTTGTCAGAGACTGTCAGTGCGGTGCATCCACAAGTCCCTCAGCCTTACCAGTATCAGACAGTGTGATGCATCTACAGGTCCCTCAGCCTTGTCAGAGACAGTCAGTGCAGTTCAACTACAACTCCCTCAGCCTTGCCAGTAATAGACAGTGCGGTGCATCTACAAGTCCCTCAGCCTTGCCAGTAACAGACAGTGTGGTCCATCTATAGGTCCATCAGCCTAGCCACTAGCAGTCAGTGCAGTGCATCTACAAGTCCCTCAGCCTTGTCAGAGACAGATAGTGTGGTGTATCCACAAGTCCCTCAGCCCTGCCAGTAACAGTCAGTGCAGTGCATCTACAAGTCCATCAGATTTGCCAAAGAGAGTCAGTGTAGTGCATCTACAACTCCCTCAGCTTTGCCAGTAAGATACAGAGCGGGGCATCTACAAGTCCCTCAGCCTTGCCAGTAACAGTCAGTGCAGTGCATCTACATGTCCCTCAGCCCTGCCAGTAACAGTCAGTGCAATGCATCTACAGGTCCCTCAGCCTTGCCAGTCACAGACAGTGCGGTGTATCTACAAGTCCCTCAGCCTTGCCAAAGAGGGTCATTGCGCTGCATCCACAAGTCCCTCAGCCTTGCCAGTAATAGACAGTGTAGTACATCTTCAGGTCCCTCAGTTTTGTCAGAGACAGACAGTGCGGTGAATCTACAAGTCCCTCAGCCCTGCCAGTACCAGTCAGTGCAGTGCATCTACAGGTCCCTCAGCCTTGCCAGTAACAGACAGTGCAGTGCATCTACAAGTCCTTCAGCCTTGTCAGAGACATGCAGTGTGGTGTATCTACAAGTCCCTTAGCCCTGCCAGTAACAGTCAGTGCAGTGCATCTACAAGTCCCTCAGCCTTGTCAGAGAAAGACAGTGTGGTGTATCTAAAAGTCCCTCAGCCCTGCCAGTAACAGTCAGTGCAGTGTATCTACAAGTCCCTCAGCCTTGCCAGTAACAGTCAGTGCAGTGCATCTGCAGGTCCCTCAGCCTTGCCAGTAACAGTCAGTGCAGTGCATCTACAGGTTCCTCAGCCTTGTCAGAGACAGTCAGTGCAGTTCAACTACAACTACCTCAGCCTTACCAGTAATAGACAGTGTGGTCCATCTATAGGTCCCTCAGCCTTGCCAGTAGCAGTCAGTGCAGTGCATCTACAAGGCCCTCAGCCTTGTCAGAGACAGATAGTGTGGTGTATCTGCAAGTCCCTCAGCCTTGCCAGTAACAGTCAGTGCAGTGCAGCTACAGGTCCCTCAGCCTTGCCAGTAACAGACAGTGTGGTCCATCTATAGGTCCCTCAGCCTTGCCAATAGCAGTCAGTGCGGTGCATCTACAAGGCCCTCAGCCTTGTCAGAGACAGATAGTGTGGTGTATCTGCAAGTCCCTCTGCCTTGCCAGTAACAGTCAGTGCTGTGCAGCTACAGGTCCCTCAGCCTTGCCAGTAACAGTCAGTGCAGTGCATCTACAAGTCCCTCAGCCTTGTCAGAGACAGTCAGTGTGGTGTATCCACAAGTCTCTCAGCGCTGCCAATATCATACAGTGTGGTGCATCTACAAGTCCCTCAGCCTTGTCAGAGGCAGTCAGTGCAGTGCATCTACAAGTCCCTCAGCCTTGCCAGTAACAATCAGTGCAGTGCATGTACAGGTCCCTCAGCCCTGCCAGTAACAGTCAGTGCAATGCATCTACAGGTCCCTCAGACTTGCCAAAGAGGGTCATTGCAGTGCATCTACAACTCCCTCAGCCTTGCCAGTAAGAGACAGTGCGGTGCATCCACAAGACCCTCAGCCTTGCCAGTAATAGACAGTGTAGTACATCTTCAGGTCCCTCAGTTTTGTCAGAGACAGACAGTGCGGTGAATCTACAAGTCCCTCAGCCCTGCCAGTACCAGTCAGTGCAGTGCATCTACAGGTCCCTCAGCCGAGCCAGTAACAGACAGTGCAGTGCATCTACAAGTCCTTCAGCCTTGTCAGAGACATGCAGTGTGGTGTATCTACAAGTCCCTTAGCCCTGCCAGTAACAGTCAGTGCAGTGCATCTACAAGTCCCTCAGCCTTGCCAGTCACAGACAGTGTGGTGTATCTACAAGTCCCTTAGCCTTGCCAAATAGAGTCAGTGCAGTGCATCTACAACTCCCTCAGCCTTGCCAGTAACAGACAGTGTGGTGCATCTACATGTCCCTCAGCCTTGTCAGAGCCTGTCAGTGCAGTGCATCTACAACTCCCTCAGCCTTGCCAGTAACAGACAGTGCGGTGCATCTACAAGTCCCTCAGCCTTGCCAGTAACAGACAGTGTGGTGCATCTACATGTCCCTCAGCCTTGTCAGAGACAGTCAGTGCAGTGCATCTACAACTCCCTCAGCCTTGCCAGTAACAGACAGTGCGGTGCATCTACAAGTCCCTCAGCCTTGCCAGTAACAGACAGTGCAGTGCATCTACATGTCCCTCAGCCCTGCCAGTAACAGTCAGTGCAATGCATCTACAGGTCCCTCAGCCTTGCCAGTAACAGACAGTGCGGTGCATCTACAAGTCCCTCAGCCTTGCCATTAACAGACAGTGTGGTGCATCTACATGTCCCTCAGCCTTGCCAGTAACAGTCAGTGCAGTGCATCTACATGTCCCTCAGCCCTGCCAGTAACAGTCAGTGCAATGCATCTACAGGTCCCTCAGACTTGCCAAAGTGGGTCATTGCAGTGCATCTACAACTCCCTCAGCCTTGCCAGTAAGAGACAGTGCGCTGCATCCACAAGACCCTCAGTCTTGCCAGTAATAGACAGTGTATACATCTTCTGGTCCCTCAGTTTTGTCAGAGACAGACAGTGCGGTGAATCTACAAGTCCCTCAGCCCTGCCAGTACCAGTCAGTGCAGTGCATCTACAGCTCCCTCAGCCGAGCCAGTAACAGACAGTGCAGTGCATCTACAAGTCCTTCAGCCTTGTCAGAGACATGCAGTGTGGTGTATCTACAAGTCCCTTAGCCCTGCCAGTAACAGTCAGTGCAGTGCATCTACAAGTCCCTCAGCCTTGCCAGTCACAGACAGTGCGGTGTATCTACAAGTCCCTCAGCCTTGCCAAAGAGAGTCAGTGCAGTGCATCTACAACTCCCTCAGCCCTGCCAGTAACAGACAGTGTGGTGCATCTACATGTCCCTCAGCCTTGTCAGAGACAGTCAGTGCAGTGCATCTACAACTCCCTCAGCCTTGCCAGTAACAGACAGTGCGGTGCATCTACAAGTCCCTCAGCCTTGCCAGTAACAGACAGTGTGGTGCATCTACATGTCCCTCAGCCTTGTCAGAGACAGTCAGTGCAGTGCATCTACAACTCCCTCAGCCTTGCCAGTAACAGACAGTGCGGTGCATCTACAAGTCCCTCAGCCTTGCCAGTAACAGACAGTGCAGTGCATCTACATGTCCCTCAGCCCTGCCAGTAACAGTCAGTGCAATGCATCTACAGGTGTTATGATTCCCGTACTCCAGACCAGAGGAGATCGTATGGCTGAGGTCAGAGTACTGGGAAGATATGCTGGTTGTGGGAGCAGGAAAGCCTAGTAACCCCTGGCGCCCTAACTCCGTTGTCTCGCCCGTGTTATCAGAAATCCCCTGCGAGACTATGGTTGCTTGAGCCCATGGCAGCCGCGTTCGAAGGGCGGATTATGTCTGCCCAACCCCGATGCCCCCTCAGGTCTTAATGGGAGACAAAGGGAAATCCGAGACAGGGTGATAACAAGGGGCCCTCTGACTAAGCAACCTGGCCAGGGGTTACAAGCTAACTAACTAAATCAAAAGGTATGTGCGGACTAGCCGCCAGGGAAAAGGACAACCAAAGATCCACTGATCCGTTACTCCTATCCAGCACCGCTGGATACCAGAGTGGATCAGGGAGAGCGGAATCCTCCGCAAAAGCTCCAGGACACAAATATACTAAATAATAAACAGTAAGCGGACAAGCCGCAACACACGGCTGCGCCGTGACTCACGAACACCACAGGATGTTAAAGGTGCTCAGTCAGACTCCAGGAAAAGATGACAAATCTCTGAGTACAGGACCACTGAGGACAGGAACAACCGGCTTGAGCAGGACTGGATACTTTCTGCAACTGACATAGGCAAACAGGAAGCTGCCGACACCGACTTTCAGAACTGGAGGACAGGCAGAATCCACTGGAACTCAGGGTAGGACACGGGATCAGACACAGGGACTGACACAGGAATCAACACAGGGACTGACACAGGAATCCACACAGGGACTGACACAGGAATCCACACAGGGACTGACAGGAACCAGCTCAAACTTAAAGCAGACTGCAAACCAAGGAATATCATCAGCATCTGCTAACTGCAGTGAGCCAGCATATATCAGAGAGGCCTAATTAATTATCTCTTGCAGCTGGCCTGCTGCACGACTAAGCTGACAAGATGCAATCAGCAGCCAGATGAGGCTGAACACATGGGAACAAGCTGCAATTGCACAGACTCACCAGCGGCAGCAGACAAGAGTAATCCAAAACAGAGCAATGGGAAATCCTGGCATGCAAGACAACTAAATAAACATAAAATAGGAATGAACCACTACCTGTGGTTCATAACAGTATCCCCTCCTTAAGGGTGAGCTCCGAGCACCCCATGACACCCACGGGGAACATAAACAGAAGTATAACATGAAGTACAGAACAAAACTGCAAAACAGGAATGAGCCACAGCCGTGGCTCATAACAGTACCCCCCCCTTGAGGAGGGGTCAAAAGACCCCAAAATTCAGACTATCCAGAACAAGGGATACAAAAAAAAAAACCTGACACATTGGTCTAACAGACACGAAAACAGAAACAAGCTGCAACCACAGCTTGTAACAGTGCCCTCCCCTTGATGGTGGCCACTGGACACAAGACAAGGGAAAAAAAATCTTTTTTTTTTTTTTTATCAAGGCAAGAGTCAAAAAATTATTTCTTTTTCTTCTTCTTCTTTTTACAAAGCTCTTTAGGTCTGACCAAGGTAATTCCCCAAACATTGTCTGAACTGATGGTACCACCCAGCAAGGCTGCGTTCAAATCAGAGACAGGTCTCTTACCCTTGGGAGCTGAACTTTCTGGTAAAGTACTATTATTAGAAGAAGTAGTCAGAAAAGCACATCCTGCAGTCACAACAACGGGCTGAGACTCCTGTGCCGAGTTTACAGTATTTTGTGGACTCTCAGCAGACAAGACGGGTGACTTAGAGGAACCTGAACCAATTTCTTTGGAACCATATCTTTTAATAATTGCATCACTGAATGCTGGGGGATCCTGAAGAATGGGATCTTCAGCTTTCATTAGGCTGGTCGCCCACTCAAAAGGCTCTCCTCTAAAAGAATAAATAAGATAGAGCACAAGGTTCTCTGGAGTGATGCCCAGAAATGGTCTAGACAACATAATAATGTAATAGTGTTTGTAAAGCGCCAGAAATTGGGCTAAGTCCCCATCAAAGATTATGGATGTTGAGATATCAGAGTCAGGATCTGTTTCCTTCTCATCTGACTGACTGGAGTGCTTTGCTAGGACCTGGTCACTATTGACCTTACTCGAGGCTGAGACTCTCTGAACCCCACCCGGGGCAGTGACTTTCTGAACCCCACCCGGGGCAGTGACTTTCTGAACCCCACCCGGGGCAGTGACTTTCTGAACCCCACCCGGGGCAGTGGCCTCCGGGAACCCCGCTGGGGCAGTGGCCTCCGGGAACCCCGCTGGGGCAGTGGCCTCCGGGAACCCCGCTGGGGCAGTGGCCTCCGGGAACCCCGCTGGGGCAGTGGCCTCCGGGAACCCCGCTGGGGCCAGCACCTCGGATTCTTTTACTGGGACCGGGTCGTTGGCCTCCCTGACTGGGATCGGGCCATCGGCCTCCCTCTCTGAGTCGATAATAATCGAAAGTTCTCCCGGGACTTTTGCTGAAGCAATAACGTTCAGATCCTCCACTAATGCTATGCTTCTTAAGTTCTTTCCTGGGGAAGCGACTTCTAGACCCTTCTTTGGGGCTGCGTCTCTCGAGACCCCACTTGGGGATATTACTTCAAAGATCCCTTCTGGGGTTTTGCTTCTCGAGTTCCCTTCAAGAACTATGGTTTTAGATACCCTTTCTGAGGTTGCGCTCCTCAAGTCCCTACCTGGGGTAACAGCTTCTGAGACCCCTTCTGGTATGGAAACCTGAGCTACAATATTTGATGTCCCTCTATAAGCTTGGGCATCGGGTACCGCTCCAGCACTCTGGGCATCGGGTACCGCTCCAGCACTCTGGGCATCGGGTACCGCTCCAGCACTCTGGGCATCGGGTACCGCTCCAGCACTCTGGGCATCGGGTACCGCTCCAGCACTCTGGGCATCGGGTACCGCTCCAGCACTCTGGGCATCGGGCACCGCTCCAGGACCCTGGGCTACGGGCACCACTCCAGGACCCTGGGCTACGGGCACCACTCCAGGACCCTGGGCTACGGGCACCACTCCAGGACCCTGGGCTACGGGCACCACTCCAGGACCCTGGGCTACGGGCACCACTCCAGGACCCTGGGCTACGGGCACCACTCCAGGACCCTGGGCTACGGGCACCACTCCAGGGACTTGCAACTCCGCTTCCACAGGAACCTCAAGAGAGGAGAGAAACATTCTCTTTTGATTCCTGAATCTATAATGGGGCTCCCTTGCCCAAGGACCCCAATTATAGGACAGAGAGCTTTTTTGTGTGGGTTGTGTGACAAGTACCTCTGCCACAGTAGAGACAGGAGTAGGTCTTGTATCATGACTCAACTTGGCCAGAGGGCAAGACTCGTCACCACACTTTGGCTTGCGCAACTCACAGGTCTGCAGATAATGGCCTAAACCCCCACAATATAGGCATAAGTTTAAGTTTCTGCGACGCAGACGCTCCTCTTCTGAGAGCCTGGGCCGCAGAAAACTTTTAAACTTTTTCTCTTCAATTAAACCAGAGGATTCTCTTGTCACCATACTGTGAACAAGAGTCTCTTTAGAGATAGATGTACTCTCAACGACTTCTGGCAAAATAAGCAAGATTTTAGTCAGAAGGTTTTGCAGTTGCTTTAGGGATTGCTGCAAAACTTCTAGTCGCTCTGGTCTCAAAGCACTGAATACAGAGTTCAGGGCTGCGAGAGATGCCTGCAGGGCTTGCATAGTAGACATAGGAGGATTTAAAACTAGACAAGACAAGACAAGGCAAGACAAGGCAAGGCAAGGCAAGGCAAGGCAAGGCAAGACAAGGCAAGACAAGGCAAGACTAAATTTTGCTAAACAAAACAAGACTTTTTTTTTTTTTTTTTTTTTTTTAAACACCGGACTGGATTCTAAACACCGGACTGGATTCTAAACACTGGACTGGATTCTTGACACCGGATTGGATTCTGCACACTGAATTCTAGACAAGACTGGATTCTAAACACCGGATTGGATTCAGCACACTGAATTCTAGACAGGACTGGATTCTAGACTAGACACTGGACTGGGCCAAAAAAGAAAAAAAAAAAAGTTTTATTTCTTTTTTGTGGTATGGCTGATGATAATGTTATGATTCCCGTACTCCAGACCAGAGGAGATCGTATGGCTGAGGTCAGAGTACTGGGAAGATATGCTGGTTGTGGGAGCAGGAAAGCCTAGTAACCCCTGGCGCCCTAACTCCGTTGTCTCGCCCGTGTTATCAGAAATCCCCTGCGAGACTATGGTTGCTTGAGCCCATGGCAGCCGCGTTCGAAGGGCGGATTATGTCTGCCCAACCCCGATGCCCCCTCAGGTCTTAATGGGAGACAAAGGGAAATCCGAGACAGGGTGATAACAAGGGGCCCTCTGACTAAGCAACCTGGCCAGGGGTTACAAGCTAACTAACTAAATCAAAAGGTATGTGCGGACTAGCCGCCAGGGAAAAGGACAACCAAAGATCCACTGATCCGTTACTCCTATCCAGCACCGCTGGATACCAGAGTGGATCAGGGAGAGCGGAATCCTCCGCAAAAGCTCCAGGACACAAATATACTAAATAATAAACAGTAAGCGGACAAGCCGCAACACACGGCTGCGCCGTGACTCACGAACACCACAGGATGTTAAAGGTGCTCAGTCAGACTCCAGGAAAAGATGACAAATCTCTGAGTACAGGACCACTGAGGACAGGAACAACCGGCTTGAGCAGGACTGGATACTTTCTGCAACTGACATAGGCAAACAGGAAGCTGCCGACACCGACTTTCAGAACTGGAGGACAGGCAGAATCCACTGGAACTCAGGGTAGGACACGGGATCAGACACAGGGACTGACACAGGAATCAACACAGGGACTGACACAGGAATCCACACAGGGACTGACACAGGAATCCACACAGGGACTGACAGGAACCAGCTCAAACTTAAAGCAGACTGCAAACCAAGGAATATCATCAGCATCTGCTAACTGCAGTGAGCCAGCATATATCAGAGAGGCCTAATTAATTATCTCTTGCAGCTGGCCTGCTGCACGACTAAGCTGACAAGATGCAATCAGCAGCCAGATGAGGCTGAACACATGGGAACAAGCTGCAATTGCACAGACTCACCAGCGGCAGCAGACAAGAGTAATCCAAAACAGAGCAATGGGAAATCCTGGCATGCAAGACAACTAAATAAACATAAAATAGGAATGAACCACTACCTGTGGTTCATAACAGTATCCCCTCCTTAAGGGTGAGCTCCGAGCACCCCATGACACCCACGGGGAACATAAACAGAAGTATAACATGAAGTACAGAACAAAACTGCAAAACAGGAATGAGCCACAGCCGTGGCTCATAACAACAGGTCCCTCAGCCTTGCCAGTAACAGACAGTGCGGTGCATCTACAAGTCCCTCAGCCTTGCCATTAACAGACAGTGTGGTGCATCTACATGTCCCTCAGCCTTGCCAGTAACAGTCAGTGCAGTGCATCTACAGGTCCTTCAGCCTTTCCAGCAGCAGTAAGTGCAGTACATGTACAGGTCCCTCGGCCTTGTCAGAGACAGTCAGTGCGGTGTATCCACAAGTCTCTCAGCCCTGCCAGTAACTGTCAGTGCATTGCATCTACAGGTCCCTCAGCCTTGTCAGAGACAGACAGTGTGGTGTATCTACAAGACCCTCAGCCCTGCCAGTAACAGTCAGTGCAGTGTATCTACAAGTCCCTCAGCCTTGCCAGTAACAGTCAGTGCAGTGCATCTACAAGTCCCTCAGCCTTGTCAGAGACAGACAGTGTGGTGTATCTGCAAGTCCCTCAGCCCTGCCAGTAAAAGTCAGTGCAGAGCATCTACAGGTCCCTCAGCCTTGCCAGTCACAGACAGTGCAGTGTATCTACAAGTCCCTCAGCCTTGCCAAAGAGAGTCAGTGCAGTGCATCTACAACTCCCTCAGCCTTGCCAGTAACAGACAGTGTGGTGCATCTACATGTCCCTCCGCCTTGTCAGAGACAGTCAGTGTTATGATTCCTGTACTCCAGACCGGAGGAGATCTTATGGCAGGGATCTGAGTACAGGAAAATAAGCTGGTTGTGGGAGCTGGATAGCCTAGTAACCCCTGGCGCCCTAACTCCGTTGTCTCGCCCGTGTTATCAGAAATCCCCTGCGAGACTATGGTTGCTTGAGCCCATGGCAGCCGCGTTCGAAGGGCGGATTATGTCTGCCCAACCCCGATGCCCCCGCAGGTCTTAATGGGAGACAAGGGGAAGTCTGAGACAGGGTGATAACAAGGGGCCCTCTGACTAAGCAACCAGGCCAGGGGTTACAAGCTAACTAACTAAATCAAAAGGTATGTGCGGACTAGCCGCCAGGAAAAAGGACAACCAAGGATCCACTGATCCGACACTCCTATCCGGCACCGCCGGACACCAGAGTGGATCTGTGGAAGCGGAATCCTCCGCAAAGCTCCAGAACACAATTAAACAAAATAATAAACAGAAGCGGACAAGCCGCAACACACGGCTGCGCCGCGACTCACGAACACCACCAGATGTTAAAGGTGCTCGGTCAGACTCCAGGAACAGATGGTAACTTCCGAGTACAGGATCTCTGAGGACAGGAACAACCGAAAAGACCGGGACTGGGAACTCTCTGCAGCAGACACAGGCAAACAGGAAGCTATCACCGGCGTCTGTAAGAAGTCCTGAGGGTGCCTTTATTCAGGCACCCTCCAATCAGGATCCAGACAGGACAATCAAATAGAAATGCCGTGCAGCTTGCATGCTGCACGGCCAGCACATAATCAGGGTAATGAGAATAGACCCAGCAACGGGGAACGCGGCTGAACGTGGCGTCCCCGTTGCTAAGGTCAGAGCGGCTCCGTGCGCCCGGCGTCTTAGCGTTGCCAGGGAGCCGGCGGCTGAACGCGCACGGCGTCCCTGGTTGCTAGGCGCCGGGCCGCACGGCCGAGCGGACCCCGGCGCCTAACAGTACCCCCCCTTGAGGAGGGGTCAAGGAACCCCTAAAGCCAGGTTTCCGAGGAAATTCACGAAAAAATGCCCTTTTGAGCTTTGGGGCATGAAGGTCTTCATCCAGGACCCACGACCTTTCCTCTGGCCCATAACCTCTCCAATGCACCAAAAAATAAAGCCGACCCCGGGACAACTTGGAATCGAGAACCTTCTCAACCAAGAACTCTTGCTGACCCTGTACATTAACTGGTGATCTCCCCTGAGATTTTTTACGAGGAAATCTGCTGGACGAAACATATGGTTTAAGCAATGAGCAATGGAAGGTATTTCCGATCCGTAAAGTTTTTGGTAAACGTAACCGGAAAGCAACTGGATTGACTTTTTTGATAATGAGAAATGGTCCAATATATCTAGGACCCAATCTGGCTGAGGTTTGTCGAAGTTTGATGTTGCGAGTCGACAACCACACCCTGTCTCCTACTTTAAAAGTGCACGGCCGCCGGAGCCTGTCAGAAATTTTTTTTTCCCGGAAAGCTGCTTTTCTGAGAGCCAGGTGCACTTTTTTCCAAATAAGTTTAAGATGAGAGGTCAGGGCCAGAGAGGAGACAGAGGAATGTTGAAAAAATGAATTAGCTCTGGGGTGGAAACCAAAAACTGCAAAAAATGGAGACACATTGGTGGAGGAATGACAGGCATTATTATAAGCAAACTCCGCCAATGGAAGAAACTCAGACCAGTCATTTTGGAGTTTGGCCGAGTACAAACGCAAATATTGTTTTAGAGATTGGTTAACTCGCTCAGTCTGTCCATTGGATTGTGGATGATAGCCGGAGGTTAATGATAATTTCATCTTTAATGAAGCACAAAAAGACTTCCAAAATTGCGCAATGAATTGTGGACCCCTGTCAGAAACAATATCAGTGGGTAACCCATGGAGTCTGAAAACATGACGGAGGAACAAGACTGCCAATCCCTGGGCAGATGGCAATCGGGGAAGAGCAATAAAATGGGCCATCTTGCTAAAACGGTCCACTACCACCCATATGACTCGGCATCCGGCTGACAGAGGGAGATCCACCACAAAATCCATGGAGATATGCGACCATGGCCTAAGAGGAACTTTCAAGGGCATAAGTTGACCAATAGGCAAAGAACGGGGAACTTTATGCTGTGCACAGACCTGACACGAAAAAACAAACTCTTTAATGTCTTTGGAAAGACCAGGCCACCATACTGAGCGGGATACTAATTCCAAAGTCTTAGCGATTCCCGGATGCCCTGCAACTTTGCTATCATGAAATTCCGCCAAAACAGTTGCTCTCAAAAACTCAGGAACAAAAAGACGACTAGCAGGAGTATTTCCCGGAGCTTGATGTTGAAGCAGCTTTAATTGGGAAAATACATCCTGTGTGAGACCTGCCTGAATGACTGAAGGCGGAAGTATGGGAGTAACAGGACTGTTGTCTTGAACCGGAAGGAAACTGCGTGACAGGGCATCTGCCTTGGTATTCTTGGAACCTGGTCTGAAGGTGATAATGAATTTGAAACGAGTAAAAAAATAAAGCCCAACGAGCCTGTTGGGCATTCAGTCGTTTAGCCGATTCAATGTATTGAAGATTTTTGTGATCAGTCAAAACTGAAATGGTGTGGGTAGCTCCTTCAAGCCAATGTCTCCACTCCTCGAAAGCCCATTTAATAGCCAGCAATTCCCGGTTACCAACATCGTAGTTGGATTCTGCAGATGAGAATTTCCTGGACATAAAGGCACAAGGATGTAACTCAAGGGAATCTGGATCCTTCTGAGAAAGGATAGCCCCTACTCCAACCTCCGAGGCATCCACCTCAATAATGAAAGGTAATTCTGGGTTGGGATGTCTAAGGACAGGGGCTGAGACAAAGGCTTGTTTTAAGGCCTGAAAAGATAACTCCGCTTCACATGACCAATTGGTAGGATCTGCTCCCTTCTTAGTAAGTGCCACAATGGGAGCAACTAGGTCAGAGAAAGAGTGAATAAATCTTCTATAGTAGTTTGCAAACCCTAAAAAGCGCTGAATTGCTTTTAAATTGGTGGGTTGCGCCCAACTAAGGATGGCTTGGAGCTTTTTTGGTTCCATTCGGAATCCCCGAGGGGAAATAATGTACCCTAAAAAGGATACTTCCGTGACATGAAATTCACACTTCTCCAGCTTGGCATATAAGTGATTTTCACGTAATCTCTTTAGCACCTGACGCACCTGGGTAACATGTTGTTCCACGGAGTCAGAATATATCAAAATATCGTCTAAATAGACCACGACGAATCTTCCCAGAAACTCACGGAGCACATCATTAATGAGATCCTGGAAAACTGCCGGAGCGTTAGATAGGCCGAATGGCATGACCAGATACTCATAGTGGCCCGACTGAGTACTAAATGCCGTTTTCCACTCATCCCCTGACCTGATTCTGATGAGGTTATATGCTCCTCTAAGATCAATCTTAGAAAAAATAACAGCCGAACGTAGCTGATCAAAGAGGACAGAGATCAGCGGCAGAGGGTAAGTATTCTTTACTGAGATTTTATTCAAAGCTCTAAAGTCAATGCAGGGTCTGAGTGAACCATCCTTCTTCTCTACGAAGAAGAAACCTGCACTTAAAGGGGATTTAGATGGCCTGATAAACCCTTTCCCAAGGCTTTCTTTCACATACTCATTCATGGCCACAGTTTCAGGACCAGACAATGCATATAACCTTCCTTTAGGCAACGTGGCACCAGGAATTAACTCAATGGCACAATCATAAGGCCTATGGGGAGGCAAAATATCCGCATTGCCCTTGGAAAACACATCAACAAAATCCTGGTATTCCCCAGGAATATGTGCGGAACTGGCGGCAGCTACTCGGATAGGAAGCGTAATACATTCTTTATCACAGATGGTACCCCATTGTAGGATCTCCCCAGACTGCCAATCAATGACGGGATTATGAAAGGCCAGCCAAGGATGACCCAGAACCACAGGAACTGCTGGACAATGGGTAAGGAAAAACTCAATTTTTTCAGAATGCAGAGCTCCCACCGAGAGCAAAACAGGAGGTGTACATAGAGAAATAACCCCATTGGATAAAGGACTCCCATCTAAACCATGCATGGTGATACACCTACCTAAGGTTAGCTGAGGAATACCTAAGGCCTTGGCCCATGTTAAATCCATAAAGTTTCCTGCAGCTCCACTGTCCACAAAAGCAGAGACCGAGGAACAGAGGCTGCCATAGGAAACTTTAGCAGGAACCAACAGTGAATTATTTGAGGAGATGAGCTGCAGACCAAAGTGAACCCCCTCACAATTCACTTGGTCAGGAAGTTTCCCAACTTGTTTGGACAACTACGGGCAAAATGTCCCTTACCTCCGCAGTATAAACACAGACCATAATTTTGCCTCCTGGTTCTTTCTTCCGGAGACAATTTGGAGAGACCAATCTGCATAGGCTCCTCTATGTCTACAGGAATGGAAGGAACCCAGGGAGAGGACCCGACAGATGCCCCTTTTTCAGCCCTCCGCTCTCTGAGCCAACGATCTATTTTAATAGATAGCTCCATGAGGTTATCGAGGGTCTCAGGAGCGGGATACTGGAGGAGACTGTCTTTTATAGATTCCGATAAGCCGAGGCGAAACTGACTGCGCAGGGCTGGGTCATTCCAGCCACAGTCGTTCGACCAACGGCGAAACTCCGTACAATAATTCTCTGCGGGATTCCTACCCTGTCTAAGAGCACGCAACTGACTTTCTGCGGACGCCTCTCTATCAGGGTCGTCATACAATAGCCCTAAAGATTTTAAAAAGGCGTCTACAGACGATAAGGCCGGATCGTCTGTCTTTAAACCAAAAGCCCAGGTCTGAGGATCCCCCTGAAGTAGAGAAATAATAATCCCAACCCGCTGAGCCTCTGTACCTGAGGTAACTGGTCTTAAACGAAAATACAGTTTGCAAGATTCTTTAAAATTAAAAAACTGTTTTCTATCCCCAGAAAAACGGTCAGGCAGATGCATTTTTGGTTCAGGGATGACCCTCGGGGAAGTCCGTAACAGATCTTCCTGTGACCTCACCCGGAGGGACAGATCCTGAACCATTTGAGTAAGTTCCTGAATCTGACTAACAAGAAGCTGGCCAGGGTTTGGCCCAACACCGGTGGGATTCATAAGGCCGACAAAAATCTCCCAACTAAAAAGTGAAAAAATTTACTGTAAGTTAAATCTTTTCTTTTGTAGGCCGGTGATAATGTTATGATTCCTGTACTCCAGACCGGAGGAGATCTTATGGCAGGGATCTGAGTACAGGAAAATAAGCTGGTTGTGGGAGCTGGATAGCCTAGTAACCCCTGGCGCCCTAACTCCGTTGTCTCGCCCGTGTTATCAGAAATCCCCTGCGAGACTATGGTTGCTTGAGCCCATGGCAGCCGCGTTCGAAGGGCGGATTATGTCTGCCCAACCCCGATGCCCCCGCAGGTCTTAATGGGAGACAAGGGGAAGTCCGAGACAGGGTGATAACAAGGGGCCCTCTGACTAAGCAACCAGGCCAGGGGTTACAAGCTAACTAACTAAATCAAAAGGTATGTGCGGACTAGCCGCCAGGAAAAAGGACAACCAAGGATCCACTGATCCGACACTCCTATCCGGCACCGCCGGACACCAGAGTGGATCTGTGGAAGCGGAATCCTCCGCAAAGCTCCAGAACACAATTAAACAAAATAATAAACAGAAGCGGACAAGCCGCAACACACGGCTGCGCCGCGACTCACGAACACCACCAGATGTTAAAGGTGCTCGGTCAGACTCCAGGAACAGATGGTAACTTCCGAGTACAGGATCTCTGAGGACAGGAACAACCGAAAAGACCGGGACTGGAAACTCTCTGCAGCAGACACAGGCAAACAGGAAGCTATCACCGGCGTCTGTAAGAAGTCCTGAGGGTGCCTTTATTCAGGCACCCTCCAATCAGGATCCAGACAGGACAATCAAATAGAAATGCCGTGCAGCTTGCATGCTGCACGGCCAGCACATAATCAGGGTAATGAGAATAGACCCAGCAACGGGGAACGCGGCTGAACGTGGCGTCCCCGTTGCTAAGGTCAGAGCGGCTCCGTGCGCCATGCGTCTTAGCGTTGCCAGGGAGCCGGCGGCTGAACGCGCACGGCGTCCCTGGTTGCTAGGCGCCGGGCCGCACGGCCGAGCGGACCCCGGCGCCTAACAGTCAGTGCAGTGCATCTACAACTCCCTCAGCCTTGCCAGTAACAGACAGTGTGGTGCATCTACAAGTCCCTCAGCCTTGCCAGTAACAGACAGTGTGGTGCATCTACATGTCCCTCAGCCTTGCCAGTAACAGTCAGTGCAGTGCATCTACATGTCCCTCAGCCCTGCCAGTAACAGTCAGTGCAATGCATCTACAGGTCCCTCGGCCTTGCCAGTCACAGACAGTGCGGTGTATCTACAAGTCCCTCAGCCTTGCCAAAGAGGGTCATTGCGCTGCATCCACAAGTCCCTAAGCCTTGCCAGTAATAGACAGTGTAGTACATCTTCAGGTCCCTCAGTTTTGTCAGAGACAGACAGTGCGGTGAATCTACAAGTCCCTCAGCCCTGCCAGTACCAGTCAGTGCAGTGCATCTACAGGTCCCTCAGCCTTGCCAGTAACAGACAGTGCAGTGCATCTACATGTCCTTCAGCCTTGTCAGAGACATGCAGTGTGGTGTATCTACAAGTCCCTTAGCCCTGCCAGTAACAGTCAGTGTAGTGCATCTACAAGTCCCTCAGCCTTGTCAGAGAAAGACAGTGTGGTGTATCTAAAAGTCCCTCAGCCCTGCCAGTAACAGTCAGTGCAGTGTATCTACAAGTCCCTCAGCCTTGCCAGTAACAGTCAGTGCAGTGCATCTGCAGGTCCCTCAGCCTTGCCAGTAACAGTCAGTGCAGTGCATGTACAGGTCCCTCAGCCTTGTCAGAGACAGTCAGTGTGGTGTATCTACAAGTCCCTCAGCCCTGCCAGTAACAGTCAGTGCAGTGTATCTACAAGTCCCTCAGACTTGCCAGTAACAGTCAGTGCAGTGCATCTACAAGTCCCTCAGCCTTGTCAGAGACAAACAGTGTGGTGTATCTACAAGTCCCTCAGCCCTGCCAGTAACAGTCAGTGCAGTGCATCTACAGGTCCCTCAGCCTTGCCAGTCACAGAGAGCGCGGTGTATCTACAAGTCCCTCAGCCTTGCCAATGAGAGTCTGTGCAGTGCATCTACAAGTCCCTCAGCCTTGCCAGAAACAGAGTGTGGTATATCTACAGGTCCCTCAGTTTTGTCAGAGACAGTGTGTTTTGTCAGAGACAGTGTGTTGCATCTACAAGTCCCTCAGCCTTGCCAGTAACAGAGTGTGGTATATCTACAAGTCCCTCAGCCCTGCCTGTAACAGTCAGTGCAGTGCATGTACAGGTCCCTCGGCCGTGTCAGAGACTGTCAGTGCGATGCATCCACGAGTCTCTCAGCCCTGCCAGTAACAGTCAGTGTGGTGCGTCTACAGGTCCCTCAGCCTTGTCAGAGACAGTCAGTGCAGTTCAACTACAACTCCCTCAGCCTTGCCAGTAACAGACAGTGCGGTGCATCTACAAGTCCCTCAGCCTTGCCAGTAAAAGACAGTGTGGTCCATCTATAGGTCCCTCAGCCCTGCCAGTAACAGTCAGTGCAGTGCATCTACAAGTCCCTCAGCCTTGTCAGAGACAGACAGTGTGGTGTATCTGCCAGTCCCTCAGCTCTGCCAGTAACAGTCAGTGCAGTGTATCTACAAGTCCCTCAGCCTTGCCAGTAACAGTCAGTGCAGTGCATCTACAAGTCCCTCAGCCTTGCCAGTAAAAGACAGTGTGGTCCATCTATAGGTCCCTCAGCCTTGCCAGTAACAGTCAGTGCAGTGCATCTACAAGTCCCTCAGCCTTGTCAGAGACAGACAGTGTGGTGTATCTGCCAGTCCCTCAGCCCTGCCAGTAACAGTCAGTGCAGTGTATCTACAAGTCCCTCAGCCTTGCCAGTAACAGTCAGTGCAATGCATCTACAAGTCCCTCAGCCATGTCAGAGACAGGCAGTGTGGTGTATCTACAGGTCCCTCAGCATTGCCAGTCACAGACAGTGCGGTGTATCTACAAGTCCCTCAGCCTTGCCAAAGAGAGTCAGTGCAGTGCATCTACAACTCCCTCAGCCTTGCCAGTAAGAGACAGTGTAGTACGTCTAAAGGTCCCTCAGTTTTGTCAGAGACAGACAGTGCGGTGTATCTACAAGTCCCTCAGCCCTGCCAGTAACAGTCAGTGCAGTGCATCTACAGGTCCCTCAGCCTTGCCAGTAACAGTCAGTGCAGTGCATGTACAGGTCCCTCTGCCTTGTCAGAGACAGTCAGTGCGGTGTATCCATAAGTCTCTCAGCCCTGCCAGTAACAGTCAGTGCGGTGCATCTACAAGTCCCTCAGCCTTGCCAGTAACAGACAGTGTGGTGCATTTACAGGTCCCCAGCCTTGACAGTAACAGTCAGTGCAATGCATCTAAAAGTCCCTTAGCCTTGTCAGAGACAGACAGTGTGGTGTATCTAAAAGTCCCTCAGCCTTGCCAGTCACAGACAGTGCGGTGTATCTACAAGTCCCTCAGCCTTGCCAAAGAGAGTCAGTGCAGTGCATCTACAACTCCCTCAGCCTTGCCAGTAAGAGACAGTGCACTGCATCCACAAGACCCTCAACCTTGCCAGTAATAGACAGTGTAGTACATCTTCAGGTCCCTCAGTTTTGTCAGAGACAGACAGTGCGGTGAATCTACAAGTCCCTCAGCCCTGCCTGTAACAGTCAGTGCGGTGAATCTACAAGTCCCTCAGCCTTGCCAGTAACAGTCAGTGCAGTGCATCTACAGGTCTCTCAGCCTTGCCAGTAACAGTCAGTGCAGTGCATCTACAAGTCCCTCAGCCTTGTCAGAGACAGACAGTGTGGTGTATCTACAAGTCCCTCAGCCTTGCCAGTAACAGTCAGTGCAGTGCATCTACAAGTCCCTCAGCCTTGTCAGATACAGACAGTGCGGTGTATCTACAAGTCCCTCAGCCCTGCCTGTAACAGTCAGTGCAGTGCATCTACAGGTCCCTCAGCCTTGCCAGTAACAGTCAGTGCAGTGCATGTACAAGTCCCTCTGCCTTGTCAGAGACTGTCAGTACGGTGCATCCACAAGTCCCTCAGCCTTACCAGTATCAGACAGTGTGATGCATCTACAGGTCCCTCAGCCTTGTCAGAGACAGTCAGTGCAGTTCAACTACAACTCCCTCAGCCTTGCCAGTAATAGACAGTGCGGTGCATCTACAAGTCCCTCAGCCTTGCCAGTAACAGACAGTGTGGTCCATCTATAGGTCCATCAGCCTAGCCACTAGCAGTCAGTGCAGTGCATCTACAAGTCCCTCAGCCTTGTCAGAGACAGATAGTGTGGTGTATCCACAAGTCCCTCAGCCCTGCCAGTAACAGTCAGTGCAGTGCATCTACAAGTCCATCAGATTTGCCAAAGAGAGTCAGTGCAGTGCATCTACAACTCCCTCAGCTTTGCCAGTAAGATACAGAGCGGGGCATCTACAAGTCCCTCAGCCTTGCCAGTAACAGTCAGTGCAGTGCATCTACAGGTCCCTCACCCTTGTCAGAGACAGTCAGTACAGTTCAACTACAACTACCTCAGCCTTACCAGTAATAGACAGTGTGGTCCATCTATAGGTCCCTCAGCCTTGCCAGTAGCAGTCAGTGCAGTGCATCTACAAGGCCCTCAGCCTTGTCAGAGACAGATAGTGTGGTGTATCTGCAAGTCCCTCAGCCTTGCCAGTAACAGTCAGTGCAGTGCAGCTACAGGTCCCTCAGCCTTGCCAGTAACAGACAGTGTGGTCCATCTATAGGTCCCTCAGCCTTGCCAATATCAGTCAGTGCAGTGCATCTACAAGGCCCTCAGCCTTGTCAGAGACAGATAGTGTGGTGTATCTGCAAGTCCCTCTGCCTTGCCAGTAACAGTCAGTGCAGTGCAGCTACAGGTCCCTCAGCCTTGCCAGTAACAGTCAGTGCAGTGCATCTACAAGTCCCTCAGCCTTGTCAGAGACAGTCAGTGTGGTGTATCCACAAGTCTCTCAGCGCTGCCAGTATCATACAGTGTGGTGCATCTACAGGTCCCTCAGCCTTGTCAGAGGCAGTCAGTGCAGTGCATCTACAAGTCCCTCAGCCTTGCCAGTAACAATCAGTGCAGTGCATGTACAGGTCCCTCGGCCTTGTCAGAGACAGTCAGTGCGGTGTATCCATAAGTCTCTCAGCCCTGCCAGTAACAGTCAGTGCGGTGCATCTACAAGTCCCTCAGCCTTGCCAGTAACAGACAGTGTGGTGCATCTAAAAGTCCCTTAGCCTTGTCAGAGACAGACAGTGTGGTGTATCTACAAGTCCCTCAGCCCTGCCAGTAACAGTCAGTGCAGTGCATCTACAGGTCCCTCAGCCTTGCCAGTCACAGACAGTGCGGTGTTTCTACAAGTCCCTCAGCCTTGCCAAAGAGAGTCAGTGCAGTGCATCTACAACTCCCTCAGCCTTGCCAGTAACAGACAGTGTGGTGCATCTACAAGTCCCTCAGCCTTGCCAGTAACAGACAGTGTGGTGCATCTACAGGTCCCTCAGCCTTGCCAGTAACAGTCAGTGCAGTGCATCTACATGTCCCTCAGCCCTGCCAGTAACAGTCAGTGCAATGCATCTACAGGTCCCTCAGACTTGCCAAAGAGGGTCATTGCAGTGCATCTACAACTCCCTCAGCCTTGCCAGTAAGAGACAGTGCGCTGCATCCACAAGACCCTTAGCCTTGCCAGTAATAGACAGTGTAGTACATCTTCAGGTACCTCAGTTTTGTCAGAGACAGACAGTGCGGTGAATCTACAAGTCCCTCAGCCTTGCCAGTACCAGTCAGTGCAGTGCATCTACAGGTCCCTCAGCCGTGCCAGTAACAGACAGTGCAGTGCATCTACAAGTCCCTCAGCCTTGCCAGTCACAGACAGTGCGGTGTATCTACAAGTCCCTCAGCCTTGCCAAAGAGAGTCAGTGCAGTGCATCTACAACTCCCTCAGCCTTGCCAGTAACAGACAGTGTGGTGCATCTACATGTCCCTCAGTCTTGTCAGAGACAGTCAGTGCAGTGCATCTACAACTCCCTCAGCCTTGCCAGAAACAGACAGTGCGGTGCATCTACAAGTCCCTCAGCCCTGCCAGTAACAGTCAGTGCGGTGCATCTACAAGTCCCTCAGCCTTGCCAGTAACAGTCAGTGCATTGCATCTACAGGTCCCTCAGCCTTGTCAGAGACAGACAGTGTGGTGTATCTACAAGACCCTCAGCCCTGCCAGTAACAGTCAGTGCAGTGCATCTACAAGTCCCTCAGCCTTGTCAGATACAGACAGTGCGGTGTATCTACAAGTCCCTCAGCCTTGTCAGATACAGACAGTGCGGTGTATCTACAAGTCCCTCAGCCCTGCCTGTAACAGTCAGTGCAGTGCATCTACAGGTCCCTCAGCCTTGCCAGTAACAGTCAGTGCAGTGCATGTACAAGTCCCTCTGCCTTGTCAGAGACTGTCAGTGCGGTGCATCCACAAGTCCCTCAGCCTTACCAGTATCAGACAGTGTGATGCATCTACAGGTCCCTCAGCCTTGTCAGAGTCAGTTAGTGCAGTTCAACTACAACTCCCTCAGCCTTGCCAGTAATAGACAGTGCGGTGCATCTACAAGTCCCTCAGCCTTGCCAGTAACAGACAGTGTGGTCCATCTATAGGTCCATCAGCCTAGCCACTAGCAGTCAGTGCAGTGCATCTACAAGTCCCTCAGCCTTGTCAGAGACAGATAGTGTGGTGTATCCACAAGTCCATCAGCCCTGCCAGTAACAGTCAGTGCAGTGCATCTACAAGTCCATCAGATTTGCCAAAGAGAGTCAGTGCAGTGCATCTACAACTCCCTCAGCTTTGCCAGTAAGATACAGAGCGGGGCATCTACAAGTCCCTCAGCCTTGCCAGTAACAGTCAGTGCAGTGCATCTACAGGTCCCTCACCCTTGTCAGAGACAGTCAGTGCAGTTCAACTACAACTACCTCAGCCTTACCAGTAATAGACAGTGTGGTCCATCTATAGGTCCCTCAGCCTTGCCAGTAGCAGTCAGTGCAGTGCATCTACAAGGCCCTCAGCCTTGTCAGAGACAGATAGTGTGGTGTATCTGCAAGTCCCTCAGCCTTGCCAGTAACAGTCAGTGCAGTGCAGCTACAGGTCCCTCAGCCTTGCCAGTAACAGACAGTGTGGTCCATCTATAGGTCCCTCAGCCTTGCCAATAGCAGTCAGTGCAGTGCATCTACAAGGCCCTCAGCCTTGTCAGAGACAGATAGTGTGGTGTATCTGCAAGTCCCTCTGCCTTGCCAGTAACAGTCAGTGCAGTGCAGCTACAGGTCCCTCAGCCTTGCCAGTAACAGTCAGTGCAGTGCATCTACAAGTCCCTCAGCCTTGTCAGAGACAGTCAGTGTGGTGTATCCACAAGTCTCTCAGCGCTGCCAGTATCATACAGTGTGGTGCATCTACAGGTCCCTCAGCCTTGTCAGAGGCAGTCAGTGCAGTGCATCTACAAGTCCCTCAGCCTTGCCAGTAACAATCAGTGCAGTGCATGCACAGGTCCCTCGGCCTTGTCAGAGACAGTCAGTGCGGTGTATCCATAAGTCTCTCAGCCCTGCCAGTAACAGTCAGTGCGGTGCATCTACAAGTCCCTCAGCCTTGCCAGTAACAGACAGTGTGGTGCATCTAAAAGTCCCTTAGCCTTGTCAGAGACAGACAGTGTGGTGTATCTACAAGTCCCTCAGCCCTGCCAGTAACAGTCAGTGCAGTGCATCTACAGGTCCCTCAGCCTTGCCAGTCACAGACAGTGCGGTGTTTCTACAAGTCCCTCAGCCTTGCCAAAGAGAGTCAGTGCAGTGCATCTACAACTCCCTCAGCCTTGCCAGTAACAGACAGTGTGGTGCATCTACAAGTCCCTCAGCCTTGCCAGTAACAGACAGTGTGGTGCATCTACAGGTCCCTCAGCCTTGCCAGTAACAGTCAGTGCAGTGCATCTACATGTCCCTCAGCCCTGCCAGTAACAGTCAGTGCAATGCATCTACAGGTCCCTCAGACTTGCCAAAGAGGGTCATTGCAGTGCATCTACAACTCCCTCAGCCTTGCCAGTAAGAGACAGTGCGCTGCATCCACAAGACCCTTAGCCTTGCCAGTAATAGACAGTGTAGTACATCTTCAGGTACCTCAGTTTTGTCAGAGACAGACAGTGCGGTGAATCTACAAGTCCCTCAGCCTTGCCAGTACCAGTCAGTGCAGTGCATCTACAGGTCCCTCAGCCGTGCCAGTAACAGACAGTGCAGTGCATCTACAAGTCCCTCAGCCTTGCCAGTCACAGACAGTGCGGTGTATCTACAAGTCCCTCAGCCTTGCCAAAGAGAGTCAGTGCAGTGCATCTACAACTCCCTCAGCCTTGCCAGTAACAGACAGTGTGGTGCATCTACATGTCCCTCAGTCTTGTCAGAGACAGTCAGTGCAGTGCATCTACAACTCCCTCAGCCTTGCCAGAAACAGACAGTGCGGTGCATCTACAAGTCCCTCAGCCCTGCCAGTAACAGTCAGTGCGGTGCATCTACAAGTCCCTCAGCCTTGCCAGTAACAGTCAGTGCATTGCATCTACAGGTCCCTCAGCCTTGTCAGAGACAGACAGTGTGGTGTATCTACAAGACCCTCAGCCCTGCCAGTAACAGTCAGTGCAGTGCATCTACAAGTCCCTTAGCCTTGTCAGATACAGACAGTGCGGTGTATCTACAAGTCCCTCAGCCTTGTCAGATACAGACAGTGCGGTGTATCTACAAGTCCCTCAGCCCTGCCTGTAACAGTCAGTGCAGTGCATCTACAGGTCCCTCAGCCTTGCCAGTAACAGTCAGTGCAGTGCATGTACAAGTCCCTCTGCCTTGTCAGAGACTGTCAGTGCGGTGCATCCACAAGTCCCTCAGCCTTACCAGTATCAGACAGTGTGATGCATCTACAGGTCCCTCAGCCTTGTCAGAGTCAGTTAGTGCAGTTCAACTACAACTCCCTCAGCCTTGCCAGTAATAGACAGTGCGGTGCATCTACAAGTCCCTCAGCCTTGCAAGTAACAGACAGTGTGGTCCATCTATAGGTCCATCAGCCTAGCCACTAGCAGTCAGTGCAGTGCATCTACAAGTCCCTCAGCCTTGTCAGAGACAGATAGTGTGGTGTATCCACAAGTCCATCAGCCCTGCCAGTAACAGTCAGTGCAGTGCATCTACAAGTCCATCAGATTTGCCAAAGAGAGTCAGTGCAGTGCATCTACAACTCCCTCAGCTTTGCCAGTAAGATACAGAGCGGGGCATCTACAAGTCCCTCAGCCTTGCCAGTAACAGTCAGTGCAGTGCATCTACAGGTCCCTCACCCTTGTCAGAGACAGTCAGTGCAGTTCAACTACAACTACCTCAGCCTTACCAGTAATAGACAGTGTGGTCCATCTATAGGTCCCTCAGCCTTGCCAGTAGCAGTCAGTGCAGTGCATCTACAAGGCCCTCAGCCTTGTCAGAGACAGATAGTGTGGTGTATCTGCAAGTCCCTCAGCCTTGCCAGTAACAGTCAGTGCAGTGCAGCTACAGGTCCCTCAGCCTTGCCAGTAACAGACAGTGTGGTCCATCTATAGGTCCCTCAGCCTTGCCAATAGCAGTCAGTGCAGTGCATCTACAAGGCCCTCAGCCTTGTCAGAGACAGATAGTGTGGTGTATCTGCAAGTCCCTCTGCCTTGCCAGTAACAGTCAGTGCAGTGCAGCTACAGGTCCCTCAGCCTTGCCAGTAACAGTCAGTGCAGTGCATCTACAAGTCCCTCAGCCTTGTCAGAGACAGTCAGTGTGGTGTATCCACAAGTCTCTCAGCGCTGCCAGTATCATACAGTGTGGTGCATCTACAGGTCCCTCAGCCTTGTCAGAGGCAGTCAGTGCAGTGCATCTACAAGTCCCTCAGCCTTGCCAGTAACAATCAGTGCAGTGCATGTACAGGTCCCTCGGCCTTGTCAGAGACAGTCAGTGCGGTGTATCCATAAGTCTCTCAGCCCTGCCAGTAACAGTCAGTGCGGTGCATCTACAAGTCCCTCAGCCTTGCCAGTAACAGACAGTGTGGTGCATCTAAAAGTCCCTTAGCCTTGTCAGAGACAGACAGTGTGGTGTATCTACAAGTCCCTCAGCCCTGCCAGTAACAGTCAGTGCAGTGCATCTACAGGTCCCTCAGCCTTGCCAGTCACAGACAGTGCGGTGTTTCTACAAGTCCCTCAGCCTTGCCAAAGAGAGTCAGTGCAGTGCATCTACAACTCCCTCAGCCTTGCCAGTAACAGACAGTGTGGTGCATCTACAAGTCCCTCAGCCTTGCCAGTAACAGACAGTGTGGTGCATCTACAGGTCCCTCAGCCTTGCCAGTAACAGTCAGTGCAGTGCATCTACATGTCCCTCAGCCCTGCCAGTAACAGTCAGTGCAATGCATCTACAGGTCCCTCAGACTTGCCAAAGAGGGTCATTGCAGTGCATCTACAACTCCCTCAGCCTTGCCAGTAAGAGACAGTGCGCTGCATCCACAAGACCCTTAGCCTTGCCAGTAATAGACAGTGTAGTACATCTTCAGGTACCTCAGTTTTGTCAGAGACAGACAGTGCGGTGAATCTACAAGTCCCTCAGCCTTGCCAGTACCAGTCAGTGCAGTGCATCTACAGGTCCCTCAGCCGTGCCAGTAACAGACAGTGCAGTGCATCTACAAGTCCCTCAGCCTTGCCAGTCACAGACAGTGCGGTGTATCTACAAGTCCCTCAGCCTTGCCAAAGAGAGTCAGTGCAGTGCATCTACAACTCCCTCAGCCTTGCCAGTAACAGACAGTGTGGTGCATCTACATGTCCCTCAGTCTTGTCAGAGACAGTCAGTGCAGTGCATCTACAACTCCCTCAGCCTTGCCAGAAACAGATAGTGCGGTGCATCTACAAGTCCCTCAGCCCTGCCAGTAACAGTCAGTGCGGTGCATCTACAAGTCCCTCAGCCTTGCCAGTAACAGTCAGTGCATTGCATCTACAGGTCCCTCAGCCTTGTCAGAGACAGACAGTGTGGTGTATCTACAAGACCCTCAGCCCTGCCAGTAACAGTCAGTGCAGTGCATCTACAAGTCCCTTAGCCTTGTCAGATACAGACAGTGCGGTGTATCTACAAGTCCCTCAGCCTTGTCAGATACAGACAGTGCGGTGTATCTACAAGTCCCTCAGCCCTGCCTGTAACAGTCAGTGCAGTGCATCTACAGGTCCCTCAGCCTTGCCAGTAACAGTCAGTGCAGTGCATGTACAAGTCCCTCTGCCTTGTCAGAGACTGTCAGTGCGGTGCATCCACAAGTCCCTCAGCCTTACCAGTATCAGACAGTGTGATGCATCTACAGGTCCCTCAGCCTTGTCAGAGTCAGTTAGTGCAGTTCAACTACAACTCCCTCAGCCTTGCCAGTAATAGACAGTGCGGTGCATCTACAAGTCCCTCAGCCTTGCCAGTAACAGACAGTGTGGTCCATCTATAGGTCCATCAGCCTAGCCACTAGCAGTCAGTGCAGTGCATCTACAAGTCCCTCAGCCTTGTCAGAGACAGATAGTGTGGTGTATCCACAAGTCCATCAGCCCTGCCAGTAACAGTCAGTGCAGTGCATCTACAAGTCCATCAGATTTGCCAAAGAGAGTCAGTGCAGTGCATCTACAACTCCCTCAGCTTTGCCAGTAAGATACAGAGCGGGGCATCTACAAGTCCCTCAGCCTTGCCAGTAACAGTCAGTGCAGTGCATCTACAGGTCCCTCACCCTTGTCAGAGACAGTCAGTGCAGTTCAACTACAACTACCTCAGCCTTACCAGTAATAGACAGTGTGGTCCATCTATAGGTCCCTCAGCCTTGCCAGTAGCAGTCAGTGCAGTGCATCTACAAGGCCCTCAGCCTTGTCAGAGACAGATAGTGTGGTGTATCTGCAAGTCCCTCAGCCTTGCCAGTAACAGTCAGTGCAGTGCAGCTACAGGTCCCTCAGCCTTGCCAGTAACAGACAGTGTGGTCCATCTATAGGTCCCTCAGCCTTGCCAATAGCAGTCAGTGCAGTGCATCTACAAGGCCCTCAGCCTTGTCAGAGACAGATAGTGTGGTGTATCTGCAAGTCCCTCTGCCTTGCCAGTAACAGTCAGTGCAGTGCAGCTACAGGTCCCTCAGCCTTGCCAGTAACAGTCAGTGCAGTGCATCTACAAGTCCCTCAGCCTTGTCAGAGACAGTCAGTGTGGTGTATCCACAAGTCTCTCAGCGCTGCCAGTATCATACAGTGTGGTGCATCTACAGGTCCCTCAGCCTTGTCAGAGGCAGTCAGTGCAGTGCATCTACAAGTCCCTCAGCCTTGCCAGTAACAATCAGTGCAGTGCATGTACAGGTCCCTCGGCCTTGTCAGAGACAGTCAGTGCGGTGTATCCATAAGTCTCTCAGCCCTGCCAGTAACAGTCAGTGCGGTGCATCTACAAGTCCCTCAGCCTTGCCAGTAACAGACAGTGTGGTGCATCTAAAAGTCCCTTAGCCTTGTCAGAGACAGACAGTGTGGTGTATCTACAAGTCCCTCAGCCCTGCCAGTAACAGTCAGTGCAGTGCATCTACAGGTCCCTCAGCCTTGCCAGTCACAGACAGTGCGGTGTTTCTACAAGTCCCTCAGCCTTGCCAAAGAGAGTCAGTGCAGTGCATCTACAAGTCCCTCAGCCTTGCCAGTAACAGACAGTGTGGTGCATCTACAAGTCCCTCAGCCTTGCCAGTAACAGACAGTGTGGTGCATCTACAGGTCCCTCAGCCTTGCCAGTAACAGTCAGTGCAGTGCATCTACATGTCCCTCAGCCCTGCCAGTAACAGTCAGTGCAATGCATCTACAGGTCCCTCAGACTTGCCAAAGAGGGTCATTGCAGTGCATCTACAACTCCCTCAGCCTTGCCAGTAAGAGACAGTGCGCTGCATCCACAAGACCCTCAGCCTTGCCAGTAATAGACAGTGTAGTACATCTTCAGGTCCCTCAGTTTTGTCAGAGACAGACAGTGCGGTGAATCTACAAGTCCCTCAGCCCTGCCAGTACCAGTCAGTGCAGTGCATCTACAGGTCCCTCAGCCGTGCCAGTAACAGACAGTGCAGTGCATCTACAAGTCCTTCAGCCTTGTCAGAGACATGCAGTGTGGTGTATCTACAAGTCCCTTAGCCCTGCCAGTAACAGTCAGTGCAGTGCATCTACAAGTCCCTCAGCCTTGCCAAAGAGAGTCAGTGCAGTGCATCTACAACTCCCTCAGCCTTGCCAGTAACAGACAGTGTGGTGCATCTACATGTCCCTCAGCCTTGTCAGAGACAGTCAGTGCAGTGCATCTACAACTCCCTCAGCCTTGACAGAAACAGACAGTGCGGTGCATCTACAAGTCCCTCAGCCCTGCCAGTAACAGTCAGTGCGGTGCATCTACAAGTCCCTCAGCCTTGCCAGTAACAGTCAGTGCATTGCATCTACAGGTCCCTCAGCCTTGTCAGAGACAGACAGTGTGGTGTATCTACAAGACCCTCAGCCCTGCCAGTAACAGTCAGTGCAGTGCATCTACAACTCCCTCAGCCTTGCCAGTAACAGACAGTGCGGTGCATCTACATGTCCCTCAGCCTTGCCAGTAACAGTCAGTGCAGTGCATCTACATGTCCCTCAGCCCTGCCAGTAACAGTCAGTGCAATGCATCTACAGGTCCCTCAGCCTTGCCAGTCACAGACAGTGCGGTGTATCTACAAGTCCCTCAGCCTTGCCAAAGAGGGTCATTGCGCTGCATCCACAAGTCCCTCAGCCCTGCCAGTAACAGTCAGTGTGGTGCGTCTACAGGTCCCTCAGCCTTGTCAGAGACAGTCAGTGCAGTTCAACTACAACTCCCTCAGCCTTGCCAGTAACAGACAGTGCGGTGTATCTACAAGTCCCTCAGCCTTGTCAGATACAGACAGTGCGGTGTATCTACAAGTCCCTCAGCCCTGCCTGTAACAGTCAGTGCAGTGCATCTACAGGTCCCTCAGCCTTGCCAGTAACAGTCAGTGCAGTGCATGTACAAGTCCCTCTGCCTTGTCAGAGACTGTCAGTGCGGTGCATCCACAAGTCCCTCAGCCTTACCAGTATCAGACAGTGTGATGCATCTACAGGTCCCTCAGCCTTGTCAGAGTCAGTCAGTGCAGTTCAACTACAACTCCCTCAGCCTTGCCAGTAATAGACAGTGCGGTGCATCTACAAGTCCCTCAGCCTTGCCAGTAACAGACAGTGTGGTCCATCTATAGGTCCATCAGCCTAGCCACTAGCAGTCAGTGCAGTGCATCTACAAGTCCCTCAGCCTTGTCAGAGACAGATAGTGTGGTGTATCCACAAGTCCATCAGCCCTGCCAGTAACAGTCAGTGCAGTGCATCTACAAGTCCATCAGATTTGCCAAAGAGAGTCAGTGCAGTGCATCTACAACTCCCTCAGCTTTGCCAGTAAGATACAGAGCGGGGCATCTACAAGTCCCTCAGCCTTGCCAGTAACAGTCAGTGCAGTGCATCTACAGGTCCCTCACCCTTGTCAGAGACAGTCAGTGCAGTTCAACTACAACTACCTCAGCCTTACCAGTAATAGACAGTGTGGTCCATCTATAGGTCCCTCAGCCTTGCCAGTAGCAGTCAGTTCAGTGCATCTACAAGGCCCTCAGCCTTGTCAGAGAAAGATAGTGTGGTGTATCTGCAAGTCCCTCAGCCTTGCCAGTAACAGTCAGTGCAGTGCAGCTACAGGTCCCTCAGCCTTGCCAGTAACAGACAGTGTGGTCCATCTATAGGTCCCTCAGCCTTGCCAATAGCAGTCAGTGCAGTGCATCTACAAGGCCCTCAGCCTTGTCAGAGACAGATAGTGTGGTGTATCTGCAAGTCCCTCTGCCTTGCCAGTAACAGTCAGTGCAGTGCAGCTACAGGTCCCTCAGCCTTGCCAGTAACAGTCAGTGCAGTGCATCTACAAGTCCCTCAGCCTTGTCAGAGACAGTCAGTGTGGTGTATCCACAAGTCTCTCAGCGCTGCCAGTATCATACAGTGTGGTGCATCTACAGGTCCCTCAGCCTTGTCAGAGGCAGTCAGTGCAGTGCATCTACAAGTCCCTCAGCCTTGCCAGTAACAATCAGTGCAGTGCATGTACAGGTCCCTCGGCCTTGTCAGAGACAGTCAGTGCGGTGTATCCATAAGTCTCTCAGCCCTGCCAGTAACAGTCAGTGCGGTGCATCTACAAGTCCCTCAGCCTTGCCAGTAACAGACAGTGTGGTGCATCTAAAAGTCCCTTAGCCTTGTCAGAGACAGACAGTGTGGTGTATCTACAAGTCCCTCAGCCCTGCCAGTAACAGTCAGTGCAGTGCATCTACAGGTCCCTCAGCCTTGCCAGTCACAGACAGTGCGGTGTTTCTACAAGTCCCTCAGCCTTGCCAAAGAGAGTCAGTGCAGTGCATCTACAAGTCCCTCAGCCTTGCCAGTAACAGACAGTGTGGTGCATCTACAAGTCCCTCAGCCTTGCCAGTAACAGACAGTGTGGTGCATCTACAGGTCCCTCAGCCTTGCCAGTAACAGTCAGTGCAGTGCATCTACATGTCCCTCAGCCCTGCCAGTAACAGTCAGTGCAATGCATCTACAGGTCCCTCAGACTTGCCAAAGAGGGTCATTGCAGTGCATCTACAACTCCCTCAGCCTTGCCAGTAAGAGACAGTGCGCTGCATCCACAAGACCCTCAGCCTTGCCAGTAATAGACAGTGTAGTACATCTTCAGGTCCCTCAGTTTTGTCAGAGACAGACAGTGCGGTGAATCTACAAGTCCCTCAGCCCTGCCAGTACCAGTCAGTGCAGTGCATCTACAGGTCCCTCAGCCGTGCCAGTAACAGACAGTGCAGTGCATCTACAAGTCCTTCAGCCTTGTCAGAGACATGCAGTGTGGTGTATCTACAAGTCCCTTAGCCCTGCCAGTAACAGTCAGTGCAGTGCATCTACAAGTCCCTCAGCCTTGCCAAAGAGAGTCAGTGCAGTGCATCTACAACTCCCTCAGCCTTGCCAGTAACAGACAGTGTGGTGCATCTACATGTCCCTCAGCCTTGTCAGAGACAGTCAGTGCAGTGCATCTACAACTACCTCAGCCTTGACAGAAACAGACAGTGCGGTGCATCTACAAGTCCCTCAGCCCTGCCAGTAACAGTCAGTGCGGTGCATCTACAAGTCCCTCAGCCTTGCCAGTAACAGTCAGTGCATTGCATCTACAGGTCCCTCAGCCTTGTCAGAGACAGACAGTGTGGTGTATCTACAAGACCCTCAGCCCTGCCAGTAACAGTCAGTGCAGTGCATCTACAACTCCCTAAGCCTTGCCAGTAACAGACAGTGCGGTGCATCTACAAGTCCCTCAGCCTTGCCAGTAACAGACAGTGTGGTGCATCTACATGTCCCTCAGCCTTGCCAGTAACAGTCAGTGCAGTGCATCTACATGTCCCTCAGCCCTGCCAGTAACAGTCAGTGCAATGCATCTACAGGTCCCTCAGCCTTGCCAGTCACAGACAGTGCGGTGTATCTACAAGTCCCTCAGCCTTGCCAAAGAGGGTCATTGCGCTGCATCCACAAGTCCCTCAGCCCTGCCAGTAACAGTCAGTGTGGTGCGTCTACAGGTCCCTCAGCCTTGTCAGAGACAGTCAGTGCAGTTCAACTACAACTCCCTCAGCCTTGCCAGTAACAGACAGTGCGGTGCATCTACAAGTCCCTCAGCCTTGCCAGTAAAAGACAGTGTGGTCCATCTATAGGTCCCTCTGCCCAGCCAGTAACAGTCAGTGCAGTGCATCTACAAGTCCCTCAGCCTTGTCAGAGACAGACAGTGTGGTGTATCTGCCAGTCCCTCAGCCCTGCCAGTAACAGTCAGTGCAGTGTATCTACAAGTCCCTCAGCCTTGCCAGTAACAGTCAGTGCAATGCATCTACAAGTCCCTCAGCCATGTCAGAGACAGGCAGTGTGGTGTATCTGCCAGTCCCTCAGCTCTGCCAGTAACAGTCAGTGCAGTGTATCTACAAGTCCCTCAGCCTTGCCAGTAACAGTCAGTGCAGTGCATGTACAAGTCCCTCAGCCTTGCCAGTAAAAGACAGTGTGGTCCATCTATAGGTCCCTCAGCCTTGCCAGTAACAGTCAGTGCAGTGCATCTACAAGTCCCTCAGCCTTGTCAGAGACAGACAGTGTGGTGTATCTGCCAGTCCCTCAGCCCTGCCAGTAACAGTCAGTGCAGTGTATCTACAAGTCCCTCAGCCTTGCCAGTAACAGTCAGTGCAATGCATCTACAAGTCCCTCAGCCATGTCAGAGACAGGCAGTGTGGTGTATCTACAAGTCCCTTAGCCCTGCCAGTAACAGTCAGTGCAGTGCATCTACAGGTCCCTCAGCATTGCCAGTCACAGAAAGTGCGGTGTATCTACAAGTCCCTCAGCCTTGCCAAAGAGAGTCAGTGCAGTGCATCTACAACTCCCTCAGCCTTGCCAGTAAGAGACAGTGTAGTACGTCTAAAGGTCCCTCAGTTTTGTCAGATACAGACAGTGCGGTGTATCTACAAGTCCCTCAGCCCTGCCAGTAACAGTCAGTGCAGTGCATCTACAGGTCCATCAGCCTTGCCAGTAACAGTCAGTGCAGTGCATGTACAGGTCCCTCGGCCTTGTCAGAGACAGTCAGTGCGGTGTATCCATAAGTCTCTCAGCCCTGCCAGTAACAGTCAGTGCGGTGCATCTACAAGTCCCTCAGCCTTGCCAGTAACAGGCAGTGTGGTGCATTTACAGGTCCCCAGCCTTGACAGTAACAGTCAGTGCAATGCATCTAAAAGTCCCTTAGCCTTGTCAGAGACAGACAGTGTGGTGTATCTACAAGTCCCTCAGCCTTGCCAGTCACAGACAGTGCAGTGTATCTACAAGTCCCTCAGCCTTGCCAAAGAGAGTCAGTGCAGTGCATCTTCAACTCCCTCAGCCTTGCCAGTAACAGACAGTGCGGTGCATCTACAAGTCCATCAGCTTTGCCAAAGAGAGTCAGTGCAGTGCATCTACAACTCCCTCAGCCTTGCCAGTAAGAGACAGTGCACTGCATCCACAAGACCCTCAACCTTGCCAGTAATAGACAGTGTAGTACATCTTCAGGTCCCTCAGTTTTGTCAGAGACAGACAGTGCGGTGAATCTACAAGTCCCTCAGCCCTGCCTGTAACAGTCAGTGCGGTGAATCTACAAGTCCCTCAGCCTTGCCAGTAACAGTCAGTGCAGTGCATCTACAGGTCTCTCAGCCTTGCCAGTAACAGTCAGTGCAGTGCATCTACAAGTCCCTCAGCCTTGTCAGAGACAGACAGTGTGGTGTATCTACAAGTCCCTCAGCCTTGCCAGTAACAGTCAGTGCAGTGCATCTACAAGTCCCTCAGCCTTGTCAGATACAGACAGTGCGGTGTATCTACAAGTCCCTCAGCCCTGCCTGTAACAGTCAGTGCAGTGCATCTACAGGTCCCTCAGCCTTGCCAGTAACAGTCAGTGCAGTGCATGTACAAGTCCCTCGGCCTTGTCAGAGACTGTCAGTGCAGTGCATGTACAAGTCCCTGGGCCTTGTCAGAGACTGTCAGTGCGGTGCATCCACAAGTCCCTCAGCCTTACCAGTATCAGACAGTGTGATGCATCTACAGGTCCCTCAGCCTTGTCAGAGACAGTCAGTGCAGTGCATCTACAAGGCCCTCAGCCGTGTCAGAGACAGATAGTGTGGTGTATCTGCAAGTCCCTCAGCCTTGCCAGTAACAGTCAGTGCAGTGCAGCTACAGGTCCCTCAGCCTTGCCAGTAACAGACAGTGTGGTCCATCTATAGGTCCCTCAGCCTTGCCAATAGCAGTCAGTGCGGTGCATCTACAAGGCCCTCAGCCTTGTCAGAGACAGATAGTGTGGTGTATCTGCAAGTCCCTCTGCCTTGCCAGTAACAGTCAGTGCAGTGCAGCTACAGGTCCCTCAGCCTTGCCAGTAACAGTCAGTGCAGTGCATCTACAAGTCCCTCAGCCTTGTCAGAGACAGTCAGTGTGGTGTATCCACAAGTCTCTCAGCGCTGCCAGTATCATACAGTGTGGTGCATCTACAGGTCCCTCAGCCTTGTCAGAGGCAGTCAGTGCAGTGCATCTACAAGTCCCTCAGCCTTGCCAGTAACAATCAGTGCAGTGCATGTACAGGTCCCTCGGCCTTGTCAGAGACAGTCAGTGCGGTGTATCCATAAGTCTCTCAGCCCTGCCAGTAACAGTCAGTGCGGTGCATCTACAAGTCCCTCAGCCTTGCCAGTAACAGACAGTGTGGTGCATCTAAAAGTCCCTTAGCCTTGTCAGAGACAGACAGTGTGGTGTATCTACAAGTCCCTCAGCCCTGCCAGTAACAGTCAGTGCAGTGCATCTACAGGTCCCTCAGCCTTGCCAGTCACAGACAGTGCGGTGTTTCTACAAGTCCCTCAGCCTTGCCAAAGAGAGTCAGTGCAGTGCATCTACAACTCCCTCAGCCTTGCCAGTAACAGACAGTGTGGTGCATCTACAAGTCCCTCAGCCTTGCCAGTAACAGACAGTGTGGTGCATCTACAGGTCCCTCAGCCTTGCCAGTAACAGTCAGTGCAGTGCATCTACATGTCCCTCAGCCCTGCCAGTAACAGTCAGTGCAATGCATCTACAGGTCCCTCAGACTTGCCAAAGAGAGTCATTGCAGTGCATCTACAACTCCCTCAGCCTTGCCAGTAAGAGACAGTGCGCTGCATCCACAAGACCCTCAGCCTTGCCAGTAATAGACAGTGTAGTACATCTTCAGGTCCCTCAGTTTTGTCAGAGACAGACAGTGCGGTGAATCTACAAGTCCCTCAGCCCTGCCAGTACCAGTCAGTGCAGTGCATCTACAGGTCCCTCAGCCGTGCCAGTAACAGACAGTGCAGTGCATCTACAAGTCCTTCAGCCTTGTCAGAGACATGCAGTGTGGTGTATCTACAAGTCCCTTAGCCCTGCCAGTAACAGTCAGTGCAGTGCATCTACAAGTCCCTCAGCCTTGCCAGTCACAGACAGTGCGGTGTATCTACAAGTCCCTCAGCCTTGCCAAAGAGAGTCAGTGCAGTGCATCTACAACTCCCTCAGCCTTGCCAGTAACAGACAGTGTGGTGCATCTACATGTCCCTCAGCCTTGTCAGAGACAGTCAGTGCAGTGCATCTACAACTCCCTCAGCCTTGCCAGAAACAGACAGTGCGGTGCATCTACAAGTCCCTCAGCCCTGCCAGTAACAGTCAGTGCGGTGCATCTACAAGTCCCTCAGCCTTGCCAGTAACAGTCAGTGCATTGCATCTACAGGTCCCTCAGCCTTGTCAGAGACAGACAGTGTGGTGTATCTACAAGACCCTCAGCCCTGCCAGTAACAGTCAGTGCAGTGTATCTACAAGTCCCTCAGCCTTGCCAGTAACAGTCAGTGCAGTGCATCTACAAGTCCCTCAGCCTTGTCAGAGACAGACAGTGTGGTGTATCTGCAAGTCCCTCAGCCCTGCCAGTAAAAGTCAGTGCAGTGCATCTACAGGTCCCTCAGCCTTGCCAGTCACATACAGTGCAGTGTATCTACAAGTCCCTCAGCCTTGCCAAAGAGAGTCAGTGCAGTGCATCTACAACTCCCTCAGCCTTGCCAGTAACAGACACTGTGGTGCATCTACATGTCCCTCCGCCTTGTCAGAGACAGTCAGTGCAGTGCATCTACAACTCCCTCAGCCTTGCCAGTAACAGTCAGTGCAGTGCATCTACAAGTCCCTCAGCCTTGTCAGATACAGACAGTGCGGTGTATCTACAAGTCCCTCAGCCCTGCCTGTAACAGTCAGTGCAGTGCATCTACAGGTCCCTCAGCCTTGCCAGTAACAGTCAGTGCAGTGCATGTACAAGTCCCTCGGCCTTGTCAGAGACTGTCAGTGCAGTGCATGTACAAGTCCCTGGGCCTTGTCAGAGACTGTCAGTGCGGTGCATCCACAAGTCCCTCAGCCTTACCAGTATCAGACAGTGTGATGCATCTACAGGTCCCTCAGCCTTGTCAGAGACAGTCAGTGCAGTGCATCTACAAGGCCCTCAGCCGTGTCAGAGACAGATAGTGTGGTGTATCTGCAAGTCCCTCAGCCTTGCCAGTAACAGTCAGTGCAGTGCAGCTACAGGTCCCTCAGCCTTGCCAGTAACAGACAGTGTGGTCCATCTATAGGTCCCTCAGCCTTGCCAATAGCAGTCAGTGCGGTGCATCTACAAGGCCCTCAGCCTTGTCAGAGACAGATAGTGTGGTGTATCTGCAAGTCCCTCTGCCTTGCCAGTAACAGTCAGTGCAGTGCAGCTACAGGTCCCTCAGCCTTGCCAGTAACAGTCAGTGCAGTGCATCTACAAGTCCCTCAGCCTTGTCAGAGACAGTCAGTGTGGTGTATCCACAAGTCTCTCAGCGCTGCCAGTATCATACAGTGTGGTGCATCTACAGGTCCCTCAGCCTTGTCAGAGGCAGTCAGTGCAGTGCATCTACAAGTCCCTCAGCCTTGCCAGTAACAATCAGTGCAGTGCATGTACAGGTCCCTCGGCCTTGTCAGAGACAGTCAGTGCGGTGTATCCATAAGTCTCTCAGCCCTGCCAGTAACAGTCAGTGCGGTGCATCTACAAGTCCCTCAGCCTTGCCAGTAACAGACAGTGTGGTGCATCTAAAAGTCCCTTAGCCTTGTCAGAGACAGACAGTGTGGTGTATCTACAAGTCCCTCAGCCCTGCCAGTAACAGTCAGTGCAGTGCATCTACAGGTCCCTCAGCCTTGCCAGTCACAGACAGTGCGGTGTTTCTACAAGTCCCTCAGCCTTGCCAAAGAGAGTCAGTGCAGTGCATCTACAAGTCCCTCAGCCTTGCCAGTAACAGACAGTGTGGTGCATCTACAAGTCCCTCAGCCTTGCCAGTAACAGACAGTGTGGTGCATCTACAGGTCCCTCAGCCTTGCCAGTAACAGTCAGTGCAGTGCATCTACATGTCCCTCAGCCCTGCCAGTAACAGTCAGTGCAATGCATCTACAGGTCCCTCAGACTTGCCAAAGAGGGTCATTGCAGTGCATCTACAACTCCCTCAGCCTTGCCAGTAAGAGACAGTGCGCTGCATCCACAAGACCCTCAGCCTTGCCAGTAATAGACAGTGTAGTACATCTTCAGGTCCCTCAGTTTTGTCAGAGACAGACAGTGCGGTGAATCTACAAGTCCCTCAGCCCTGCCAGTACCAGTCAGTGCAGTGCATCTACAGGTCCCTCAGCCGTGCCAGTAACAGACAGTGCAGTGCATCTACAAGTCCTTCAGCCTTGTCAGAGACATGCAGTGTGGTGTATCTACAAGTCCCTTAGCCCTGCCAGTAACAGTCAGTGCAGTGCATCTACAAGTCCCTCAGCCTTGCCAAAGAGAGTCAGTGCAGTGCATCTACAACTCCCTCAGCCTTGCCAGTAACAGACAGTGTGGTGCATCTACATGTCCCTCAGCCTTGTCAGAGACAGTCAGTGCAGTGCATCTACAACTACCTCAGCCTTGACAGAAACAGACAGTGCGGTGCATCTACAAGTCCCTCAGCCCTGCCAGTAACAGTCAGTGCGGTGCATCTACAAGTCCCTCAGCCTTGCCAGTAACAGTCAGTGCATTGCATCTACAGGTCCCTCAGCCTTGTCAGAGACAGACAGTGTGGTGTATCTACAAGACCCTCAGCCCTGCCAGTAACAGTCAGTGCAGTGCATCTACAACTCCCTAAGCCTTGCCAGTAACAGACAGTGCGGTGCATCTACAAGTCCCTCAGCCTTGCCAGTAACAGACAGTGTGGTGCATCTACATGTCCCTCAGCCTTGCCAGTAACAGTCAGTGCAGTGCATCTACATGTCCCTCAGCCCTGCCAGTAACAGTCAGTGCAATGCATCTACAGGTCCCTCAGCCTTGCCAGTCACAGACAGTGCGGTGTATCTACAAGTCCCTCAGCCTTGCCAAAGAGGGTCATTGCGCTGCATCCACAAGTCCCTCAGCCCTGCCAGTAACAGTCAGTGTGGTGCGTCTACAGGTCCCTCAGCCTTGTCAGAGACAGTCAGTGCAGTTCAACTACAACTCCCTCAGCCTTGCCAGTAACAGACAGTGCGGTGCATCTACAAGTCCCTCAGCCTTGCCAGTAAAAGACAGTGTGGTCCATCTATAGGTCCCTCTGCCCAGCCAGTAACAGTCAGTGCAGTGCATCTACAAGTCCCTCAGCCTTGTCAGAGACAGACAGTGTGGTGTATCTGCCAGTCCCTCAGCCCTGCCAGTAACAGTCAGTGCAGTGTATCTACAAGTCCCTCAGCCTTGCCAGTAACAGTCAGTGCAATGCATCTACAAGTCCCTCAGCCATGTCAGAGACAGGCAGTGTGGTGTATCTGCCAGTCCCTCAGCTCTGCCAGTAACAGTCAGTGCAGTGTATCTACAAGTCCCTCAGCCTTGCCAGTAACAGTCAGTGCAGTGCATGTACAAGTCCCTCAGCCTTGCCAGTAAAAGACAGTGTGGTCCATCTATAGGTCCCTCAGCCTTGCCAGTAACAGTCAGTGCAGTGCATCTACAAGTCCCTCAGCCTTGTCAGAGACAGACAGTGTGGTGTATCTGCCAGTCCCTCAGCCCTGCCAGTAACAGTCAGTGCAGTGTATCTACAAGTCCCTCAGCCTTGCCAGTAACAGTCAGTGCAATGCATCTACAAGTCCCTCAGCCATGTCAGAGACAGGCAGTGTGGTGTATCTACAAGTCCCTTAGCCCTGCCAGTAACAGTCAGTGCAGTGCATCTACAGGTCCCTCAGCATTGCCAGTCACAGAAAGTGCGGTGTATCTACAAGTCCCTCAGCCTTGCCAAAGAGAGTCAGTGCAGTGCATCTACAACTCCCTCAGCCTTGCCAGTAAGAGACAGTGTAGTACGTCTAAAGGTCCCTCAGTTTTGTCAGATACAGACAGTGCGGTGTATCTACAAGTCCCTCAGCCCTGCCAGTAACAGTCAGTGCAGTGCATCTACAGGTCCATCAGCCTTGCCAGTAACAGTCAGTGCAGTGCATGTACAGGTCCCTCGGCCTTGTCAGAGACAGTCAGTGCGGTGTATCCATAAGTCTCTCAGCCCTGCCAGTAACAGTCAGTGCGGTGCATCTACAAGTCCCTCAGCCTTGCCAGTAACAGGCAGTGTGGTGCATTTACAGGTCCCCAGCCTTGACAGTAACAGTCAGTGCAAAGCATCTAAAAGTCCCTTAGCCTTGTCAGAGACAGACAGTGTGGTGTATCTACAAGTCCCTCAGCCTTGCCAGTCACAGACAGTGCAGTGTATCTACAAGTCCCTCAGCCTTGCCAAAGAGAGTCAGTGCAGTGCATCTTCAACTCCCTCAGCCTTGCCAGTAACAGACAGTGCGGTGCATCTACAAGTCCATCAGCTTTGCCAAAGAGAGTCAGTGCAGTGCATCTACAACTCCCTCAGCCTTGCCAGTAAGAGACAGTGCACTGCATCCACAAGACCCTCAACCTTGCCAGTAATAGACAGTGTAGTACATCTTCAGGTCCCTCAGTTTTGTCAGAGACAGACAGTGCGGTGAATCTACAAGTCCCTCAGCCCTGCCTGTAACAGTCAGTGCGGTGAATCTACAAGTCCCTCAGCCTTGCCAGTAACAGTCAGTGCAGTGCATCTACAGGTCTCTCAGCCTTGCCAGTAACAGTCAGTGCAGTGCATCTACAAGTCCCTCAGCCTTGTCAGAGACAGACAGTGTGGTGTATCTACAAGTCCCTCAGCCTTGCCAGTAACAGTCAGTGCAGTGCATCTACAAGTCCCTCAGCCTTGTCAGATACAGACAGTGCGGTGTATCTACAAGTCCCTCAGCCCTGCCTGTAACAGTCAGTGCAGTGCATCTACAGGTCCCTCAGCCTTGCCAGTAACAGTCAGTGCAGTGCATGTACAAGTCCCTCGGCCTTGTCAGAGACTGTCAGTGCAGTGCATGTACAAGTCCCTGGGCCTTGTCAGAGACTGTCAGTGCGGTGCATCCACAAGTCCCTCAGCCTTACCAGTATCAGACAGTGTGATGCATCTACAGGTCCCTCAGCCTTGTCAGAGACAGTCAGTGCAGTGCATCTACAAGGCCCTCAGCCGTGTCAGAGACAGATAGTGTGGTGTATCTGCAAGTCCCTCAGCCTTGCCAGTAACAGTCAGTGCAGTGCAGCTACAGGTCCCTCAGCCTTGCCAGTAACAGACAGTGTGGTCCATCTATAGGTCCCTCAGCCTTGCCAATAGCAGTCAGTGCGGTGCATCTACAAGGCCCTCAGCCTTGTCAGAGACAGATAGTGTGGTGTATCTGCAAGTCCCTCTGCCTTGCCAGTAACAGTCAGTGCAGTGCAGCTACAGGTCCCTCAGCCTTGCCAGTAACAGTCAGTGCAGTGCATCTACAAGTCCCTCAGCCTTGTCAGAGACAGTCAGTGTGGTGTATCCACAAGTCTCTCAGCGCTGCCAGTATCATACAGTGTGGTGCATCTACAGGTCCCTCAGCCTTGTCAGAGGCAGTCAGTGCAGTGCATCTACAAGTCCCTCAGCCTTGCCAGTAACAATCAGTGCAGTGCATGTACAGGTCCCTCGGCCTTGTCAGAGACAGTCAGTGCGGTGTATCCATAAGTCTCTCAGCCCTGCCAGTAACAGTCAGTGCGGTGCATCTACAAGTCCCTCAGCCTTGCCAGTAACAGACAGTGTGGTGCATCTAAAAGTCCCTTAGCCTTGTCAGAGACAGACAGTGTGGTGTATCTACAAGTCCCTCAGCCCTGCCAGTAACAGTCAGTGCAGTGCATCTACAGGTCCCTCAGCCTTGCCAGTCACAGACAGTGCGGTGTTTCTACAAGTCCCTCAGCCTTGCCAAAGAGAGTCAGTGCAGTGCATCTACAACTCCCTCAGCCTTGCCAGTAACAGACAGTGTGGTGCATCTACAAGTCCCTCAGCCTTGCCAGTAACAGACAGTGTGGTGCATCTACAGGTCCCTCAGCCTTGCCAGTAACAGTCAGTGCAGTGCATCTACATGTCCCTCAGCCCTGCCAGTAACAGTCAGTGCAATGCATCTACAGGTCCCTCAGACTTGCCAAAGAGAGTCATTGCAGTGCATCTACAACTCCCTCAGCCTTGCCAGTAAGAGACAGTGCGCTGCATCCACAAGACCCTCAGCCTTGCCAGTAATAGACAGTGTAGTACATCTTCAGGTCCCTCAGTTTTGTCAGAGACAGACAGTGCGGTGAATCTACAAGTCCCTCAGCCCTGCCAGTACCAGTCAGTGCAGTGCATCTACAGGTCCCTCAGCCGTGCCAGTAACAGACAGTGCAGTGCATCTACAAGTCCTTCAGCCTTGTCAGAGACATGCAGTGTGGTGTATCTACAAGTCCCTTAGCCCTGCCAGTAACAGTCAGTGCAGTGCATCTACAAGTCCCTCAGCCTTGCCAGTCACAGACAGTGCGGTGTATCTACAAGTCCCTCAGCCTTGCCAAAGAGAGTCAGTGCAGTGCATCTACAACTCCCTCAGCCTTGCCAGTAACAGACAGTGTGGTGCATCTACATGTCCCTCAGCCTTGTCAGAGACAGTCAGTGCAGTGCATCTACAACTCCCTCAGCCTTGCCAGAAACAGACAGTGCGGTGCATCTACAAGTCCCTCAGCCCTGCCAGTAACAGTCAGTGCGGTGCATCTACAAGTCCCTCAGCCTTGCCAGTAACAGTCAGTGCATTGCATCTACAGGTCCCTCAGCCTTGTCAGAGACAGACAGTGTGGTGTATCTACAAGACCCTCAGCCCTGCCAGTAACAGTCAGTGCAGTGTATCTACAAGTCCCTCAGCCTTGCCAGTAACAGTCAGTGCAGTGCATCTACAAGTCCCTCAGCCTTGTCAGAGACAGACAGTGTGGTGTATCTGCAAGTCCCTCAGCCCTGCCAGTAAAAGTCAGTGCAGTGCATCTACAGGTCCCTCAGCCTTGCCAGTCACATACAGTGCAGTGTATCTACAAGTCCCTCAGCCTTGCCAAAGAGAGTCAGTGCAGTGCATCTACAACTCCCTCAGCCTTGCCAGTAACAGACACTGTGGTGCATCTACATGTCCCTCCGCCTTGTCAGAGACAGTCAGTGCAGTGCATCTACAACTCCCTCAGCCTTGCCAGTAACAGTCAGTGCAGTGCATCTACAAGTCCCTCAGCCTTGTCAGATACAGACAGTGCGGTGTATCTACAAGTCCCTCAGCCCTGCCTGTAACAGTCAGTGCAGTGCATCTACAGGTCCCTCAGCCTTGCCAGTAACAGTCAGTGCAGTGCATGTACAAGTCCCTCGGCCTTGTCAGAGACTGTCAGTGCAGTGCATGTACAAGTCCCTGGGCCTTGTCAGAGACTGTCAGTGCGGTGCATCCACAAGTCCCTCAGCCTTACCAGTATCAGACAGTGTGATGCATCTACAGGTCCCTCAGCCTTGTCAGAGACAGTCAGTGCAGTGCATCTACAAGGCCCTCAGCCGTGTCAGAGACAGATAGTGTGGTGTATCTGCAAGTCCCTCAGCCTTGCCAGTAACAGTCAGTGCAGTGCAGCTACAGGTCCCTCAGCCTTGCCAGTAACAGACAGTGTGGTCCATCTATAGGTCCCTCAGCCTTGCCAATAGCAGTCAGTGCGGTGCATCTACAAGGCCCTCAGCCTTGTCAGAGACAGATAGTGTGGTGTATCTGCAAGTCCCTCTGCCTTGCCAGTAACAGTCAGTGCAGTGCAGCTACAGGTCCCTCAGCCTTGCCAGTAACAGTCAGTGCAGTGCATCTACAAGTCCCTCAGCCTTGTCAGAGACAGTCAGTGTGGTGTATCCACAAGTCTCTCAGCGCTGCCAGTATCATACAGTGTGGTGCATCTACAGGTCCCTCAGCCTTGTCAGAGGCAGTCAGTGCAGTGCATCTACAAGTCCCTCAGCCTTGCCAGTAACAATCAGTGCAGTGCATGTACAGGTCCCTCGGCCTTGTCAGAGACAGTCAGTGCGGTGTATCCATAAGTCTCTCAGCCCTGCCAGTAACAGTCAGTGCGGTGCATCTACAAGTCCCTCAGCCTTGCCAGTAACAGACAGTGTGGTGCATCTAAAAGTCCCTTAGCCTTGTCAGAGACAGACAGTGTGGTGTATCTACAAGTCCCTCAGCCCTGCCAGTAACAGTCAGTGCAGTGCATCTACAGGTCCCTCAGCCTTGCCAGTCACAGACAGTGCGGTGTTTCTACAAGTCCCTCAGCCTTGCCAAAGAGAGTCAGTGCAGTGCATCTACAACTCCCTCAGCCTTGCCAGTAACAGACAGTGTGGTGCATCTACAAGTCCCTCAGCCTTGCCAGTAACAGACAGTGTGGTGCATCTACAGGTCCCTCAGCCTTGCCAGTAACAGTCAGTGCAGTGCATCTACATGTCCCTCAGCCCTGCCAGTAACAGTCAGTGCAATGCATCTACAGGTCCCTCAGACTTGCCAAAGAGAGTCATTGCAGTGCATCTACAACTCCCTCAGCCTTGCCAGTAAGAGACAGTGCGCTGCATCCACAAGACCCTCAGCCTTGCCAGTAATAGACAGTGTAGTACATCTTCAGGTCCCTCAGTTTTGTCAGAGACAGACAGTGCGGTGAATCTACAAGTCCCTCAGCCCTGCCAGTACCAGTCAGTGCAGTGCATCTACAGGTCCCTCAGCCGTGCCAGTAACAGACAGTGCAGTGCATCTACAAGTCCTTCAGCCTTGTCAGAGACATGCAGTGTGGTGTATCTACAAGTCCCTTAGCCCTGCCAGTAACAGTCAGTGCAGTGCATCTACAAGTCCCTCAGCCTTGCCAGTCACAGACAGTGCGGTGTATCTACAAGTCCCTCAGCCTTGCCAAAGAGAGTCAGTGCAGTGCATCTACAACTCCCTCAGCCTTGCCAGTAACAGACAGTGTGGTGCATCTACATGTCCCTCAGCCTTGTCAGAGACAGTCAGTGCAGTGCATCTACAACTCCCTCAGCCTTGCCAGAAACAGACAGTGCGGTGCATCTACAAGTCCCTCAGCCCTGCCAGTAACAGTCAGTGCGGTGCATCTACAAGTCCCTCAGCCTTGCCAGTAACAGTCAGTGCATTGCATCTACAGGTCCCTCAGCCTTGTCAGAGACAGACAGTGTGGTGTATCTACAAGACCCTCAGCCCTGCCAGTAACAGTCAGTGCAGTGTATCTACAAGTCCCTCAGCCTTGCCAGTAACAGTCAGTGCAGTGCATCTACAAGTCCCTCAGCCTTGTCAGAGACAGACAGTGTGGTGTATCTGCAAGTCCCTCAGCCCTGCCAGTAAAAGTCAGTGCAGTGCATCTACAGGTCCCTCAGCCTTGCCAGTCACATACAGTGCAGTGTATCTGCAAGTCCCTCAGCCTTGCCAAAGAGAGTCAGTGCAGTGCATCTACAACTCCCTCAGCCTTGCCAGTAACAGACACTGTGGTGCATCTACATGTCCCTCCGCCTTGTCAGAGACAGTCAGTGCAGTGCATCTACAACTCCCTCAGCCTTGCCAGTAACAGACAGTGCGGTGCATCTACAAGTCCCTCAGCCTTGCCAGTAACAGACCGTGTGGTGCATCTACATGTCCCTCAGCCTTGCCAGTAACAGTCAGTGCAGTGCATCTACATGTCCCTCAGCCCTGCCAGTAACAGTCAGTGCAATGCATCTACAGGTCCCTCAGCCTTGCCAGTCACAGACAGTGCGGTGTATCTACAAGTCCCTCAGCCTTGCCAAAGAGGGTCATTGCGCTGCATCCACAAGTCCCTCAGCCTTGCCAGTAATAGACAGTGTAGTACATCTTCAGGTCCCTCAGTTTTGTCAGAGACAGACAGTGCGGTGAATCTACAAGTCCCTCAGCCCTGCCAGTACCAGTCAGTGCAGTGCATCTACAGGTCCCTCAGCCTTGCCAGTAACAGACAGTGCAGTGCATCTACAAGTCCTTCAGCCTTGTCAGAGACATGCAGTGTGGTGTATCTACAAGTCCCTTAGCCCTGCCAGTAACAGTCAGTGCAGTGCATCTACAAGTCCCTCAGCCTTGTCAGAGAAAGACAGTGTGGTGTATCTAAAAGTCCCTCAGCCCTGCCAGTAACAGTCAGTGCAGTGTATCTACAAGTCCCTCAGCCTTGCCAGTAACAGTCAGTGCAGTGCATCTGCAGGTCCCTCAGCCTTGCCAGTAACAGTCAGTGCAGTGCATCTACAGGTCCCTCAGCCTTGTCAGAGACAGTCAGTGCTGTTCAACTACAACTACCTCAGCCTTACCAGTAATAGACAGTGTGGTCCATCTATAGGTCCCTCAGCCTTGCCAGTAGCAGTCAGTGCAGTGCATCTACAAGGCCCTCAGCCTTGTCAGAGACAGATAGTGTGGTGTATCTGCAAGTCCCTCAGCCTTGCCAGTAACAGTCAGTGCAGTGCAGCTACAGGTCCCTCAGCCTTGCCAGTAACAGACAGTGTGGTCCATCTATAGGTCCCTCAGCCTTGCCAATAGCAGTCAGTGCAGTGCATCTACAAGGCCCTCAGCCTTGTCAGAGACAGATAGTGTGGTGTATCTGCAAGTCCCTCTGCCTTGCCAGTAACAGTCAGTGCAGTGCAGCTACAGGTCCCTCTGCCTTGCCAGTAACAGTCAGTGCAGTGCATCTACAAGTCACTCAGCCTTGTCAGAGACAGTCAGTGTGGTGTATCCACAAGTCTCTCAGCGCTGCCAATATCATACAGTGTGGTGCATCTACAGGTCCCTCAGCCTTGTCAGAGGCAGTCAGTGCAGTGCATCTACAATTCCCTCAGCCTTGCCAGTAACAATCAGTGCAGTGCATGTACAGGTCCCTTGGCCTTGTCAGAGACAGTCAGTGCGGTGTATCCATAAGTCTCTCAGCCCTGCCAGTAACAGTCAGTGCGGTGCATCTACAAGTCCCTTAGCTTTGCCAGTAACAGACAGTGTGGTGCATCTAAAAGTCCCTTAGCCTTGTCAGAGACAGACAGTGGGGTGTATCTACAAGTCCCTCAGCCCTGCCAGTAACAGTCAGTGCAGTGCATCTACAGGTCCCTCAGCCTTGCCAGTCACAGACAGTGCGGTGTTTCTACAAGTCCCTCAGCCTTGCCAAAAAGAGTCAGTGCAGTGCATCTACAACACCCTCAGCCTTGCCAGTAACACACAGTGTGGTGCATCTACAAGTCCCTCAGCCTTGCCAGTAACAGACAGTGTGGTGCATCTACAGGTCCCTCAGCCTTGCCAGTAACAGTCAGTGCAGTGCATCTACATGTCCCTCAGCCCTGCCAGTAACAGTCAGTGCAATGCATCTACAGGTCCCTCAGACTTGCCAAAGTGGGTCATTGCAGTGCATCTACAACTCCCTCAGCCTTGCCAGTAAGAGACAGTGCGCTGCATCCACAAGACCCTCAGCCTTGCCAGTAATAGACAGTGTAGTACATCTTCAGGTCCCTCAGTTTTGTCAGAGACAGACAGTGCGGTGAATCTACAAGTCCCTCAGCCCTGCCAGTACCAGTCAGTGCAGTGCATCTACAGGTCCCTCAGCCGAGCCAGTAACAGACAGTGCAGTGCATCTACAAGTCCTTCAGCCTTGTCATAGACATGCAGTGTGGTGTATCTACAAGTCCCTTAGCCCTGCCAGTAACAGTCAGTGCAGTGCATCTACAAGTTCCTCAGCCTTGCCAGTCACAGACAGTGCGGTGTATCTACAAGTCCCTCAGCCTTGCCAAAGAGAGTCAGTGCAGTGCATCTACAACTCCCTCAGCCTTGCCAGTAACAGACAGTGTGGTGCATCTACATGTCCCTCAGCCTTGTCAGAGACAGTCAGTGCAGTGCATCTACAACTCCCTCAGCCTTGCCAGTAACAGACAGTGCGGTGCATCTACAAGTCCCTCAGCCTTGCCAGTAACAGACAGTGTGGTGCATCTAAAAGTCCCTTAGCCTTGTCAGAGACAGACAGTGTGGTGTATCTACAAGTCCCTCAGCCCTGCCAGTAACAGTCAGTGCAGTGCATCTACAGGTCCCTCAGCCTTGCCAGTCACAGACAGTGCGGTGTTTCTACAAGTCCCTCAGCCTTGCCAAAGAGAGTCAGTGCAGTGCATCTACAACTCCCTCAGCCTTGCCAGTAACAGACAGTGTGGTGCATCTACAAGTCCCTCAGCCTTGCCAGTAACAGACAGTGTGGTGCATCTACAGGTCCCTCAGCCTTGCCAGTAACAGTCAGTGCAGTGCATCTACATGTCCCTCAGCCCTGCCAGTAACAGTCAGTGCAATGCATCTACAGGTCCCTCAGACTTGCCAAAGAGAGTCATTGCAGTGCATCTACAACTCCCTCAGCCTTGCCAGTAAGAGACAGTGCGCTGCATCCACAAGACCCTCAGCCTTGCCAGTAATAGACAGTGTAGTACATCTTCAGGTCCCTCAGTTTTGTCAGAGACAGACAGTGCGGTGAATCTACAAGTCCCTCAGCCCTGCCAGTACCAGTCAGTGCAGTGCATCTACAGGTCCCTCAGCCGTGCCAGTAACAGACAGTGCAGTGCATCTACAAGTCCTTCAGCCTTGTCAGAGACATGCAGTGTGGTGTATCTACAAGTCCCTTAGCCCTGCCAGTAACAGTCAGTGCAGTGCATCTACAAGTCCCTCAGCCTTGCCAGTCACAGACAGTGCGGTGTATCTACAAGTCCCTCAGCCTTGCCAAAGAGAGTCAGTGCAGTGCATCTACAACTCCCTCAGCCTTGCCAGTAACAGACAGTGTGGTGCATCTACATGTCCCTCAGCCTTGTCAGAGACAGTCAGTGCAGTGCATCTACAACTCCCTCAGCCTTGCCAGAAACAGACAGTGCGGTGCATCTACAAGTCCCTCAGCCCTGCCAGTAACAGTCAGTGCGGTGCATCTACAAGTCCCTCAGCCTTGCCAGTAACAGTCAGTGCATTGCATCTACAGGTCCCTCAGCCTTGTCAGAGACAGACAGTGTGGTGTATCTACAAGACCCTCAGCCCTGCCAGTAACAGTCAGTGCAGTGTATCTACAAGTCCCTCAGCCTTGCCAGTAACAGTCAGTGCAGTGCATCTACAAGTCCCTCAGCCTTGTCAGAGACAGACAGTGTGGTGTATCTGCAAGTCCCTCAGCCCTGCCAGTAAAAGTCAGTGCAGTGCATCTACAGGTCCCTCAGCCTTGCCAGTCACATACAGTGCAGTGTATCTACAAGTCCCTCAGCCTTGCCAAAGAGAGTCAGTGCAGTGCATCTACAACTCCCTCAGCCTTGCCAGTAACAGACACTGTGGTGCATCTACATGTCCCTCCGCCTTGTCAGAGACAGTCAGTGCAGTGCATCTACAACTCCCTCAGCCTTGCCAGTAACAGTCAGTGCAGTGCATCTACAAGTCCCTCAGCCTTGTCAGATACAGACAGTGCGGTGTATCTACAAGTCCCTCAGCCCTGCCTGTAACAGTCAGTGCAGTGCATCTACAGGTCCCTCAGCCTTGCCAGTAACAGTCAGTGCAGTGCATGTACAAGTCCCTCGGCCTTGTCAGAGACTGTCAGTGCAGTGCATGTACAAGTCCCTGGGCCTTGTCAGAGACTGTCAGTGCGGTGCATCCACAAGTCCCTCAGCCTTACCAGTATCAGACAGTGTGATGCATCTACAGGTCCCTCAGCCTTGTCAGAGACAGTCAGTGCAGTGCATCTACAAGGCCCTCAGCCGTGTCAGAGACAGATAGTGTGGTGTATCTGCAAGTCCCTCAGCCTTGCCAGTAACAGTCAGTGCAGTGCAGCTACAGGTCCCTCAGCCTTGCCAGTAACAGACAGTGTGGTCCATCTATAGGTCCCTCAGCCTTGCCAATAGCAGTCAGTGCGGTGCATCTACAAGGCCCTCAGCCTTGTCAGAGACAGATAGTGTGGTGTATCTGCAAGTCCCTCTGCCTTGCCAGTAACAGTCAGTGCAGTGCAGCTACAGGTCCCTCAGCCTTGCCAGTAACAGTCAGTGCAGTGCATCTACAAGTCCCTCAGCCTTGTCAGAGACAGTCAGTGTGGTGTATCCACAAGTCTCTCAGCGCTGCCAGTATCATACAGTGTGGTGCATCTACAGGTCCCTCAGCCTTGTCAGAGGCAGTCAGTGCAGTGCATCTACAAGTCCCTCAGCCTTGCCAGTAACAATCAGTGCAGTGCATGTACAGGTCCCTCGGCCTTGTCAGAGACAGTCAGTGCGGTGTATCCATAAGTCTCTCAGCCCTGCCAGTAACAGTCAGTGCGGTGCATCTACAAGTCCCTCAGCCTTGCCAGTAACAGACAGTGTGGTGCATCTAAAAGTCCCTTAGCCTTGTCAGAGACAGACAGTGTGGTGTATCTACAAGTCCCTCAGCCCTGCCAGTAACAGTCAGTGCAGTGCATCTACAGGTCCCTCAGCCTTGCCAGTCACAGACAGTGCGGTGTTTCTACAAGTCCCTCAGCCTTGCCAAAGAGAGTCAGTGCAGTGCATCTACAACTCCCTCAGCCTTGCCAGTAACAGACAGTGTGGTGCATCTACAAGTCCCTCAGCCTTGCCAGTAACAGACAGTGTGGTGCATCTACAGGTCCCTCAGCCTTGCCAGTAACAGTCAGTGCAGTGCATCTACATGTCCCTCAGCCCTGCCAGTAACAGTCAGTGCAATGCATCTACAGGTCCCTCAGACTTGCCAAAGAGAGTCATTGCAGTGCATCTACAACTCCCTCAGCCTTGCCAGTAAGAGACAGTGCGCTGCATCCACAAGACCCTCAGCCTTGCCAGTAATAGACAGTGTAGTACATCTTCAGGTCCCTCAGTTTTGTCAGAGACAGACAGTGCGGTGAATCTACAAGTCCCTCAGCCCTGCCAGTACCAGTCAGTGCAGTGCATCTACAGGTCCCTCAGCCGTGCCAGTAACAGACAGTGCAGTGCATCTACAAGTCCTTCAGCCTTGTCAGAGACATGCAGTGTGGTGTATCTACAAGTCCCTTAGCCCTGCCAGTAACAGTCAGTGCAGTGCATCTACAAGTCCCTCAGCCTTGCCAGTCACAGACAGTGCGGTGTATCTACAAGTCCCTCAGCCTTGCCAAAGAGAGTCAGTGCAGTGCATCTACAACTCCCTCAGCCTTGCCAGTAACAGACAGTGTGGTGCATCTACATGTCCCTCAGCCTTGTCAGAGACAGTCAGTGCAGTGCATCTACAACTCCCTCAGCCTTGCCAGAAACAGACAGTGCGGTGCATCTACAAGTCCCTCAGCCCTGCCAGTAACAGTCAGTGCGGTGCATCTACAAGTCCCTCAGCCTTGCCAGTAACAGTCAGTGCATTGCATCTACAGGTCCCTCAGCCTTGTCAGAGACAGACAGTGTGGTGTATCTACAAGACCCTCAGCCCTGCCAGTAACAGTCAGTGCAGTGTATCTACAAGTCCCTCAGCCTTGCCAGTAACAGTCAGTGCAGTGCATCTACAAGTCCCTCAGCCTTGTCAGAGACAGACAGTGTGGTGTATCTGCAAGTCCCTCAGCCCTGCCAGTAAAAGTCAGTGCAGTGCATCTACAGGTCCCTCAGCCTTGCCAGTCACATACAGTGCAGTGTATCTGCAAGTCCCTCAGCCTTGCCAAAGAGAGTCAGTGCAGTGCATCTACAACTCCCTCAGCCTTGCCAGTAACAGACACTGTGGTGCATCTACATGTCCCTCCGCCTTGTCAGAGACAGTCAGTGCAGTGCATCTACAACTCCCTCAGCCTTGCCAGTAACAGACAGTGCGGTGCATCTACAAGTCCCTCAGCCTTGCCAGTAACAGACCGTGTGGTGCATCTACATGTCCCTCAGCCTTGCCAGTAACAGTCAGTGCAGTGCATCTACATGTCCCTCAGCCCTGCCAGTAACAGTCAGTGCAATGCATCTACAGGTCCCTCAGCCTTGCCAGTCACAGACAGTGCGGTGTATCTACAAGTCCCTCAGCCTTGCCAAAGAGGGTCATTGCGCTGCATCCACAAGTCCCTCAGCCTTGCCAGTAATAGACAGTGTAGTACATCTTCAGGTCCCTCAGTTTTGTCAGAGACAGACAGTGCGGTGAATCTACAAGTCCCTCAGCCCTGCCAGTACCAGTCAGTGCAGTGCATCTACAGGTCCCTCAGCCTTGCCAGTAACAGACAGTGCAGTGCATCTACAAGTCCTTCAGCCTTGTCAGAGACATGCAGTGTGGTGTATCTACAAGTCCCTTAGCCCTGCCAGTAACAGTCAGTGCAGTGCATCTACAAGTCCCTCAGCCTTGTCAGAGAAAGACAGTGTGGTGTATCTAAAAGTCCCTCAGCCCTGCCAGTAACAGTCAGTGCAGTGTATCTACAAGTCCCTCAGCCTTGCCAGTAACAGTCAGTGCAGTGCATCTGCAGGTCCCTCAGCCTTGCCAGTAACAGTCAGTGCAGTGCATCTACAGGTCCCTCAGCCTTGTCAGAGACAGTCAGTGCTGTTCAACTACAACTACCTCAGCCTTACCAGTAATAGACAGTGTGGTCCATCTATAGGTCCCTCAGCCTTGCCAGTAGCAGTCAGTGCAGTGCATCTACAAGGCCCTCAGCCTTGTCAGAGACAGATAGTGTGGTGTATCTGCAAGTCCCTCAGCCTTGCCAGTAACAGTCAGTGCAGTGCAGCTACAGGTCCCTCAGCCTTGCCAGTAACAGACAGTGTGGTCCATCTATAGGTCCCTCAGCCTTGCCAATAGCAGTCAGTGCAGTGCATCTACAAGGCCCTCAGCCTTGTCAGAGACAGATAGTGTGGTGTATCTGCAAGTCCCTCTGCCTTGCCAGTAACAGTCAGTGCAGTGCAGCTACAGGTCCCTCTGCCTTGCCAGTAACAGTCAGTGCAGTGCATCTACAAGTCACTCAGCCTTGTCAGAGACAGTCAGTGTGGTGTATCCACAAGTCTCTCAGCGCTGCCAATATCATACAGTGTGGTGCATCTACAGGTCCCTCAGCCTTGTCAGAGGCAGTCAGTGCAGTGCATCTACAATTCCCTCAGCCTTGCCAGTAACAATCAGTGCAGTGCATGTACAGGTCCCTTGGCCTTGTCAGAGACAGTCAGTGCGGTGTATCCATAAGTCTCTCAGCCCTGCCAGTAACAGTCAGTGCGGTGCATCTACAAGTCCCTTAGCTTTGCCAGTAACAGACAGTGTGGTGCATCTAAAAGTCCCTTAGCCTTGTCAGAGACAGACAGTGGGGTGTATCTACAAGTCCCTCAGCCCTGCCAGTAACAGTCAGTGCAGTGCATCTACAGGTCCCTCAGCCTTGCCAGTCACAGACAGTGCGGTGTTTCTACAAGTCCCTCAGCCTTGCCAAAAAGAGTCAGTGCAGTGCATCTACAACACCCTCAGCCTTGCCAGTAACACACAGTGTGGTGCATCTACAAGTCCCTCAGCCTTGCCAGTAACAGACAGTGTGGTGCATCTACAGGTCCCTCAGCCTTGCCAGTAACAGTCAGTGCAGTGCATCTACATGTCCCTCAGCCCTGCCAGTAACAGTCAGTGCAATGCATCTACAGGTCCCTCAGACTTGCCAAAGTGGGTCATTGCAGTGCATCTACAACTCCCTCAGCCTTGCCAGTAAGAGACAGTGCGCTGCATCCACAAGACCCTCAGCCTTGCCAGTAATAGACAGTGTAGTACATCTTCAGGTCCCTCAGTTTTGTCAGAGACAGACAGTGCGGTGAATCTACAAGTCCCTCAGCCCTGCCAGTACCAGTCAGTGCAGTGCATCTACAGGTCCCTCAGCCGAGCCAGTAACAGACAGTGCAGTGCATCTACAAGTCCTTCAGCCTTGTCATAGACATGCAGTGTGGTGTATCTACAAGTCCCTTAGCCCTGCCAGTAACAGTCAGTGCAGTGCATCTACAAGTTCCTCAGCCTTGCCAGTCACAGACAGTGCGGTGTATCTACAAGTCCCTCAGCCTTGCCAAAGAGAGTCAGTGCAGTGCATCTACAACTCCCTCAGCCTTGCCAGTAACAGACAGTGTGGTGCATCTACATGTCCCTCAGCCTTGTCAGAGACAGTCAGTGCAGTGCATCTACAACTCCCTCAGCCTTGCCAGTAACAGACAGTGCGGTGCATCTACAAGTCCCTCAGCCTTGCCAGTATCAGACAGTGTGGTGCATCTACATGTCCCTCAGCCTTGTCAGAGACAGTCAGTGCAGTGCATCTACAACTCCCTCAGCCTTGCCAGTAACAGAAAGTGCGGTGCATCTACAAGTCCCTCAGCCTTGCCAGTAACAGACAGTGCAGTGCATCTACATGTCCCTCAGCCCTGCCAGTAACAGTCAGTGCAATGCATCTACAGGTCCCTCAGCCTTGCCAGTAACAGACAGTGCGGTGCATCTACAAGTCCCTCAGCCTTGCCATTAACAGACAGTGTGGTGCATCTACATGTCCCTCAGTATTGCCAGTAACAGTCAGTGCAGTGCATCTACATGTCCCTCAGCCCTGCCAGTAACAGTCAGTGCAGTGCATCTACAGGTCCTTCAGCCTTTCCAGCAGCAGCAAGTGCAGTACATGTACAGGTCCCTCGGCCTTGTCAGAGACAGTCAGTGTGGTGTATCCACAAGTCTCTCAGCCCTGCCAGTAACAGTCAGTGCATTGCATCTACAGGTCCCTCAGCCTTGTCAGAGACAGACAGTGTGGTGTATCTACAAGACCCTCAGCCCTGCCAGTAACAGTCAGTGCAGTGTATCTACAAGTCCCTCAGCCTTGCCAGTAACAGTCAGTGCAGTGCATCTACAAGTCCCTCAGCCTTGTCAGAGACAGACAGTGTGGTGTATCTGCAAGTCCCTCAGCCCTGCCAGTAAAAGTCAGTGCAGTGCATCTACAGGTCCCTTAGCCTTGCCAGTCACAGACAGTGCGGTGTATCTACAAGTCCCTCAGCCTTGCCAAAGAGAGTCAGTGCAGTGCATCTACAACTCCCTCAGCCTTGCCAGTAACAGACAGTGTGGTGCATCTAGATGTCCCTCCGCCTTGTCAGAGACAGTCAGTGCAGTGCATCTACAACTCCCTCAGCCTTGCCAGTAACAGACAGTGTGGTGCATCTACATGTCACTCAGCCTTGTCAGAGACAGTCAGTGCAGTACATCTACAACTCCCTTAGCCTTGCCCGTAACAGACAGTGCGGTGCATCTACAAGTCCCTCAGCCTTGCCAGTAACAGACAGTGTGGTGCATCTACATGTCCCTCAGCCTTGCCAGTAACAGTCAGTGCAGTGCATCTACATGTCCCTCAGCCCTGCCAGTAACAGTCAGTGCAATGCATCTACAGGTCCCTCAGCCTTGCCAGTCACAGACAGTGCGGTGTATCTACAAGTCCCTCAGCCTTGCCAAAGAGGGTCATTGCGCTGCATCCACAAGTCCCTAAGCCTTGCCAGTAATAGACAGTGTAGTACATCTTCAGGTCCCTCAGTTTTGTCAGAGACAGACAGTGCGGTGAATCTACAAGTCCCTCAGCCCTGGCAGTACCAGTCAGTGCAGTGCATCTACAGGTCCCTCAGCCTTGCCAGTAACAGACAGTGCAGTGCTTCTACAAGTCTTTCAGCCTTGTCAGAGACATGCAGTGTGGTGTATCTACAAGTCCCTTAGCCCTGCCAGTAACAGTCAGTGCAGTGCATCTACATGTCCCTCAGCCTTGTCAGAGAAAGACAGTGTGGTGTATCTAAAAGTCCCTCAGCCCTGCCAGTAACAGTCAGTGCAGTGTATCTACAAGTCCCTCAGCCTTGCCAGTAACAGTCAGTGCAGTGCATCTGCAGGTCCCTCAGCCTTGCCAGTGACAGTCAGTGCAGTGCATGTACAGGTCCCTCTGCCTTGTCAGAGACAGTCAGTGTGGTGTATCTACAAGTCCCTCAGCCCTGCCAGTAACAGTCAGTGTAGTGTATTTACAAGTCCCTCAGACTTGCCAGTAACAGTCAGTGCAGTGCATCTACAAGTCCCTCAGCCTTGTCAGAGACAAACAGTGTGGTGTATCTACAAGTCCCTCAGCCCTGCCAGTAACAGTCAGTGCAGTGCATTTACAGGTCCCTCAGCCTTGACAGTCACAGAGAGCGCGGTGTATCTACAAGTCCCTCAGCCTTGCCAATGAGAGTCTGTGCAGTGCATCTACAAGTCCCTCAGCCTTGCCAGTAACAGAGTGTGGTATATCTACAGGTCCCTCAGTTTTGTCAGAGACAGTGTGTTTTGTCAGAGACAGTGTGTTGCATCTACAAGTCCCTCAGCCTTGCCAGTAACAGAGTGTGGTATATCTACAAGTCCCTCAGCCCTGCCTGTAACAGTCAGTGCAGTGCATGTACAGGTCCCTCGGCCTTGTCAGAGACTGTCAGTGCGATGCATCCACGAGTCTCTCAGCCCTGCCAGTAACAGTCAGTGTGATGCGTCTACAGGTCCCTCAGCCTTGTCAGAGACAGTCAGTGCAGTTCAACTACAACTCCCTCAGCCTTGCCAGTAACAGACAGTGCGGTGCATCTACAAGTCCCTCAGCCTTGCCAGTAAAAGACAGTGTGGTCCATCTATAGGTCCCTCAGCCCTGCCAGTAACAGTCAGTGCAGTGCATCTACAAGTCCCTCAGCCTTGTCAGAGACAGACAGTGTGGTGTATCTGCCAGTCCCTCAGCTCTGCCAGTAACAGTCAGTGGAGTGTATCTACAAGTCCCTCAGCCTTGCCAGTAACAGTCAGTGCAGTGCATCTACAAGTCCCTCAGCCTTGCCAGTAAAAGACAGTGTGGTCCATCTATAGGTCCCTCAGCCTTGCCAGTAACAGTCAGTGCAGTGCATCTACAAGTCCCTCAGCCTTGTCAGAGACAGACAGTGTGGTGTATCTGCCAGTCCCTCAGCCCTGCCAGTAACAGTCAGTGCAGTGTATCTACAAGTCCCTCAGCCTTGCCAGTAACAGTCAGTGCAATGCATCTACAAGTCCCTCAGCCATGTCAGAGACAGGCAGTGTGGTGTATCTACAAGTCCCTTAGCCCTGCCAGTAACAGTCAGTGCAGTGCATCTACAAGTCCCTCAGCCTTGCCAAAGAGAGTCAGTGCAGTGCATCTACAACTCCCTCAGCTTTGCCAGTAAGAGACAGTGTGGTGCACCTACAAGTCCCTCAGCCTTGCCAGTAACAGACAGTGCGGTGCATCTACAGGTCCCTCAGCCCTGCCAGTAACAGTCAGTGCAGTGCATCTGCAGGTCCCTCAGCCTTGCCAGTAACAGTCAGTGCAGTGCATCTACAAGTCCCTCAGCCCTGCCAGTAACAGTCAGTGCAGTGCATCAACAGGTCCCTCAGCCTTGCCAGTCACAGACAGTGCAGTGTATCTACAAGTCCCTCAGACTTGCCAAATAGAGTCAGTGCAGTGCATTTACAACTCCCTCAGCCTTGCCAGTCACAGACAGTGCAGTGCATTTACAGGTCCCTCAGCCCTGCCAGTCACAGACAGTTCAGTGCATCTGCAAGTCCCTCAGCCTTGCCAAAGACATTCAGTGCAGTACATCTACAAGTCCCTCAGCCCTGCCAGTAACAGTCAGTGCAGTGCATCTACAGGTCCCTCAGCCTTGCCAGTAACAGTCAGTGCAGTGCATCTACAAGTCCCTCAGCCCTGCCAGTCACAGACAGTGCAGTGCATCTACAGGTCCCTCAGCCTTGTCAAAGACAGTCAGTGCATCTACAGGTCCCTCGGTTCTTCTCAGCCCTGTCAGTGAAAGCCAGCTCCGTGGTATTCGCACAGTGTGATCAAAAGTTATTCTACACTGCGGTATATCTGGTCAGAGACAGTCGGATTGATATTATCATTTGTCACCCAGTCTGGCAGCATATCAGCACGTTTCATAGTGCTACCGTGAGATACCGCTAAACATTATTTGGTGATATTGGCAAGTACACAAGAAAAAATAAAACAAGTGAGCGCTAGTAAAATTGGCTATGAGACAACTATACTTTACATTGACTGCAGCTTCTCAATTTGAGGTGCTGAACCTCAAAAAATCATGGACAATGGTAAAAAACAAAGAAGCGCTGTCATTGAAAGTATTATACAATTTATTAAAAATATATATATATGATAATCACAAAAATAAAACCTGGTATCCTGTAATTTGATAACACAGCATATATAGTATAGCAAGCATCAATACTTATTAGTAGCAGCAAATGATGGACATATTAACAAAATCCCCTAAAACGATATAACCACCTGTGCTTCAGATGGTAATATAGCACTTGTAATTAAAAAAAGGGCTCCTTGCTTGGAGCTCCACATGTGGGTTAATTAGACGTATAGGCTCATAAGATGATTTTATGGATTTAAAAGTCCATCCGTGGTGTGAATATAAACAGTTCACCTTTGTTTTGTCCACTTTATAATATCTGCTCCCAATACTTATTCCGTATTTTAGAAAAGGCTTTTTACGGGTGATTTTAATTAGCACAATTCCGTGCACAGCACAATGACATTTAAGCATGGAACGCTATTTTGACAGTCTCGTATTGTGCTTACCCCAGCCTCTGCTGATTGCAATTATTCGGTATTTCCTTTGAAAATGTTGGGCGCCGGCTGCCCACGCCGCTTGACTGCGGCACCGAAGGGATGAAATAAAGCAGAATATATTGGTGAACTGAACGCTCGGAACCGCTCACTTGCAGTGATATAGCGGGAGCCGTCAGAGACGTGCCTGTAGCTGGAGCCGTTCGAAGACGTGCTTGTAGTCTCTGGTGGTGGAGAGAAGCAGGATACCAGACAGGATACTGGGAGGAATGCTTGACGCGTTTCTCAGCCTCAATCCTGGGCTGATGAAACAGCCCCAGGATTGAGGCTGAGAAACGCGTCAAGCATTCCTCCCAGTATCCTGTCTGGTATCCTGCTTCTCTCCACCACCAGAGACTACAAGCACGTCTTCGAACGGCTCCAGCTACAGGCACGTCTCTGACGGCTCCCGCTATATCACTGCAAGTGAGCGGTTCCGAGCGTTCAGTTCACCAATACATTCTGCTTTATTTCATCCCTTCGGTGCCGCAGTCAAGCGGCGTGGGCAGCCGGCGCCCAACATTTTCAAAGGAAATACCGAATAATTGCAATCAGCAGAGGCTGGGGTAAGCACAATACGAGACTGTCAAAATAGCGTTCCATGCTTAAATGTCATTGTGCTGTGCACGGAATTGTGCTAATTAAAATCACCCGTAAAAAGCCTTTTCTAAAATACGGAATAAGTATTGGGAGCAGATATTATAAAGTGGACAAAACAAAGGTGAACTGTTTATATTCACACCACGGATGGACTTTTAAATCCATAAAATCATCTTATGAGCCTATACGTCTAATTAACCCACATGTGGAGCTCCCAGCAAGGAGCCCTTTTTTTAATTACAAGTGCTATATTACCATCTGAAGCACAGGTGGTTATATCGTTTTAGGGGATTTTGTTAATATGTCCATCATTTGCTGCTACTAATAAGTATTGATGCTTGCTATACTATATATGCTGTGTTATCAAATTACAGGATACCAGGTTTTATTTTTGTGATTATCATATATATATATTTTTAATAAATTGTATAATACTTTCAATGACAGCGCTTCTTTGTTTTAATATTGGCAAGTAGCCTGCAGCAGAGTAGTAATGAGTTGGTTCAGCAAACACGGAGCCATAAATGAACTTCAGAAATAGCTTTCATCCCTGCAGACTTTGTGGCCTCTAAAATTAGTGAACTAGGATTCGATTGCCAAAGCTGAAATATTGCACTTATACAGTTCTCCCAATCAGATTACTGGCGGACACAGCCAACACGGGAAATATAGGAACTCTTATAGCTCAGTCAGACTGTGGGAATTGTAGTTTTAATGTGCACCAACGAGGGATTATGAGTACTCCAACCAGAAAGTTAAGGCATTAAGGGAACCCCTTCCCTTATTGTACCGATAGCGCATAGTAATTATAGAGTTATTAATTTTTTTGTATCTTACGCTATGTCTTAAAATTGTATGAATTATGAAGCTGTATTAACCTTTCTGCACAGGTTACCTCATTTACCACCAACAGCAGAGGACGGAGAGTGGTTCCAGCAAAATAAAAGTTTTCTTTACTTGTCTTGCTTTTATTGGCAGTAACTCATTCCAGTGTATAGATAACACACAATTTCCAACGAAAACAAATATAGGAGTTAAGTGTTTAATCAAGAGAGGTTCAGACGTCACAAGTTGACAGACTAGTGAATTGTTACATATGTACGTGAAATGTGGGCAGCCGTACCTTTACTTGTTATCGTTCTATTCCTCACAGAGAAGGTATGTCACATAACACACTATAGATAACGGAATTAGATATGTTTGCAAGGAAAGAACACTTCCTTTTTATTTCTGCTCACAAAATTCAGGGTAATTTACGGAGAATCTTACAAACAGTTGATAGGACAATTTATCTTACCACAACCATCATTTCCACACTGACCACAGAATTACAATTTATTTTGCAGCATCCGATGATCGGAGTAGGTCGTTTCCTTGAGAGGGTGGAAAAGTTAAGATATAGGCAACAACATAGACAATATGAATTCCCAGAGATACAATGTATGCAGTAGTTTAACTAGAAAGTCTATAGCTTCAATTATCTAGTTTGCTACACATTCAATAGCAGTGTTCACCATTTACTACTGTCTATACTGCGCAGTCCCTAATGGCCATGACGTTGGTGCACATGAAGTCCTTATTTCTCTGTATATTTGTACCTGTACTGTATAGCTAGCATAAACTGTTGCTTGTGGTAATAACTAATCTCAGCTGATTCCTTTGGGGGATTACATAGAGTTATGTGTTATTTGTTTTCCACAGGTGACGAGTAAGCAATTAATGGCAGCTAACTTATATTCCACGGTACTGAGTCTAGAACTTCTCGCCCATTACTTGTGACAGCTTGCGGAGTTAGAGTGGGCAACCATCCATTAAGTAGTACATGAAACTGATGGTATTCATCTCTGTGATAGTCAGCTGACTACACTGTCCTGCCGTTATATTCCTGTACTTAAATTCGGATGCCAGAAATTGGAAAGCAAGACGTGCATTGGGACTATTCTCGGTGTCTGTGCTGTAATTTAGGTGAGTCTGTCTCTGGTTGAAGTCTCTCTCTGCTAGGCTGAGCTGTCTGACTCTTTACTACGAATGTCTCCTTAAATATATTATGAGATGAATTGTCTGTAGAATCGTGATGTATTTCAATAACTCCTCTTCAAAGTGAGGCCGTGGTATATAGTCTTTATTGACGTATTTGAATATTTCCCCTTCTCTAAAAGACCACTGTATAACCCTCACTGGAGAGATGTGGAGATAAATCTGCTTCTACGTGCGGCCACTGTGTGACGAAGTACAGGAGTATTGCTATAATCCCTTCCCTACTTATCCTAAATATAGGCTAATAATGTATATATGTGTGAGAGAATTTATAGTCAAATGGGGATTTTAATGTAATGTGTTATGTATATACTGATTTATTAAGGAAGGAGGAGTGAGGGGTATAAGTAGAGAACTGGAATAAATTGAATGTATATAATATTTATTATTTAATGAATTTATGCAGTCTGGTGTGGAGGGGACTAGTTGTGGCTTATTTGTGATCATTACTAGTGAGGGAGGCCGGGCGAGTGAAGCAGCAGCCGTCAGTGAGACTTGTGGTTGGTACTGACAGGGCTGCTGGAAAGCTCTAGAAGTGCCTCGAGCGTCCTGCGAGCACTATAGTGGATGCAAGCAGGGGGGATAGCGCGAGGCAGCGGCGGGAAGGAGGCAGCACAAGCCTGAGTCTGTGGGAGTATAACTAAAGCTCCCCACTGGCCACGGGTAGACTGCTGTTCCCCCTGTTCATGGGCACACTCGAGTCTACAGCGATGCCGTGAGAGCTGGGCTGCGGCGTCTGGAGACTGAGTAGAGCAGCCAATACAGGGCAGAGCCGGGCGGCGGCGGTGAGCGGAGAGCGGAGATTCCCCCAGCACTATCCACAACCTGAGTACCGGGCGGAGGCTCAGTGGGAGAAAGGGGCAGCTGGCTGGGCGGAAGCAGTGTGACAAACGGCCGCCTATGCTGAGGGACGGAAGGGAGCGCTTCCACAGCAACCTAGAGGAAGCTAACCTGGCAGCCTCCTATAGAGAAGGTCCAGCCCAGCTGAACCAGTCATTCCTGAGGGAGGAGTCGGGGGAGAAGGCAGCGCAGACCCTTCAAGCTGTCAGTGATTCTATGCAAAAGCAACCTACAGTTACAGCTCACCGACTTTTTTGAGTAAATGCGGAGCAGCTGGGAGCACTAGTGGTCTGCATAATAGGGTGGCTGAAGTAAACATTGAGCCCAACATAGCCAGCCCTTTGCTCGAATATAAAATACAGTCACAATACTGTTATAGACTGGTCATGGGAGATATATCCTATCAATCCTGTTTAAGTGGGGATTGGATAGTTATTACTCCAAAGGAACATTTATAGACCAGGCAGTGAGAACGACTTACAGATATATAGATATAGACATTTTTGGACAGTGCTAAATACCTAAGAAGAGACAGGTATAGAAAGCCTAGGTTTGCCAAGCTAAGGAATAAGTGTACTGTTTAATGTATATACAGTGCTAATAGTTACAAAGGAAAATTACTTATAATTTGCACGCTGTCCTGTAATTAAAACGGTGTAGGGTCAGCAGACAAGACTATTACAGATTACCAGCTAGAACAAATAATATGTCCACAGTAAAGGATACAATTGTAGTGGAGCGCAGGACATCCATTTACAGTGTGTCAAGTGATTGAAACATTACAGCTTCAGCAGCCAAAACTAATACAGTTACCAAATACCAGCTGATAGGACAAATACTATTTCAGCAGGAGCAGATGCAATTACAGTGGAGCGCAGGATATCGCACACAGACTGCAGCATAAACGTTGTCCGCTACCATCTAATATAAGAACTCTAGTCTAATTGAGGATATGACCATAATCCTGCACAAATTATCCTATGATTGGGTCTAGGACCAAGCTAACGTTAGTACCACCCACTGTTTAAAGTACATACTACTGGAGGTAGAAGCTTACTGCTCATTTCAATTTGGAGGATATACAAGTTGCAAGTCAGTGTACACTGAATGAAGGGCCCAGACATTGTATTTATATTATTTGAGTACCCGGGTCACTCCTATGTTATCACTACAATATGTTTTTTGGGATTGCATGCAAAATAATTTGTATAGGTTCAAGAAGGGAGATAGTGGGACTGTAAAGTTATTATATGACCTTACGCTCTTCAAAATGTTTTGCCTTTAATTCTTAAATATCTACGTTGTAATAAAACATGTGTGAACCGGTGGCCATTTACCTTGATGTCTTTTTACAACCTTGTGTACAGGGTACCAGTACACACTTGAAAGATTCTAGTTCCTTGTTGAAGTTACTGGCCAATATAGAACAGGTCCCCGATGATGTATCTCTGGTCACCATAGATGTAACCAGCCTGTATACCTGCATTCCGCATCAGGCAGGTATACAGGCAGTCAGAAGACTGATTACAGGCAACATTGCCTACTCAGGTCCTGACATCGATTTTCTCATACAGTTGTTACAATTCACATTGTCACATAATTATTTTGTTTTTGATGGCAAGTTTTTCCGCCAACGAACGGGGTGTGCTATGGGATCTTCCGTAGCACCCTCGTTCGCAAATTCCTACATGTGGGGGGTTGAAAGCGATCTCTTTTTTGCCAATCCAATAATAGCAACACGTCTATTTTTATACCGTCGGTACATCGACGATGTACTTATTTTGTGGTGAGGAGAGGTTTCGGATTTAATAGAGTTGGTCGAGACACATAACCAATCCGAATGCCCAGCCAAACTAACTTTGGTTAGTAGCCCCCATGAAATTTGTTTTTTAGACATTCTGATTAAACTACAAAATGGCAAGCTTTATACATGTTTGTATAGGAAGCCGACAGACCGCAATACAATATTGCGACATGATAGCTTCCATCCACCGGCGACCATCAAAGGCCTGCCTTACTCACAGTTTCTTAGAGTGTGCAGGACCAATAGCCAGATTCAAACAAGAGATGTTCAACTTGACGAGATGGAACACAGGTTCCGAGAGAGAGGGTACCCCCAGAAATTACTCTCTGCAGCTCGCACTAAAGCAACTGCGGCTAGGAGGAATGACCTATTCACACCAAGTAATTCCAAAGACCTGTCCAAAACCATCCCGTGGGCATGTGAGTATAAAACCAACAGCAGGCAAGTACAACAGAAGCTACGGGCCCTCTGGCCGATAGTGGCAAGTGATCCAGATTTGGAAGTGTTTCGGGGGACACGAGTTATGTCCAGCTATACAAAGGGTAGGAGTATCAAGGACCTTTTGGTGAAAACCGACATGTCCAAATTTAAAACAAAACCCACCCATTTTATGACAAGAAAAAATAGATGTTTTAAATGCACCGGGTGCACCACTTGCACCTATATGTCACCTGGGGATTCCATTGCCCACCCCTGCTCAGGGAAGAGCTACAAAATCAAATGGCCATTAACCTGTAGCTCAAAATTTGTGATATACGCCATTATGTGCCCTTGTGGGCGCTATTACATAGGCAAAACAGAGTGCCAGTTCAAGGTTAGGATGGCACAGCACAGGCAGGCCATTAGAAATGCGTTGGCCACAGGAGGGGGTGACCAGCCTGTTGCAAAGCACTTTGTGGAACATCGCCACAGTATGGCCACCCTTAAACACCGTATTATAGACCATATCCCAGAGTCAGTGCGGGGGGCAATAGGGGCAAAAGGCTCCTACAACTTGAATCCTTGTGGATCCACAGGCTTAATACGTTAAAACCTAACGGGCTCAATGATAATTTGGGCTTAATTAACTTTATATAAAGAAATCTCTACAGTTTGGTCGCCTGCACTAATAAGTGTCGTTTATGTAAATATATTTTCCATCTATCTCTAGGGCTTAGTGATAGGTCCATAAAGATTGTAGATATTTTAAGGTGATCCCCATACTAGTCACCAATATTTGACAAATTAGTAAGCTATGCGGCTAATGACTGTGATTGAGGAATGCCAGTCTGGACAAGTTGTCCATTAGGTCCTAACAGCAGCATGAATGTTAAATGGTTAAATGAAGCCTGAGACAGAGTGTGCCTGATGGACAATACAAGAAAGAGAATAGGTTGGCAGGGTTATCTGCAATGCGCCATTGTTTTTAATTGGAATCTCACGATGTTACAGCCAAAAGGTTTCACAATATTTTATAATATAGGAATATATCTAGTAAGTTTTACTTAACACTGTTTTAATGTTTGACACTGTAGCACGTAGTAAGGAAAATGTGATATTTGTCATGGTATGCTGTTTTAGTAGCCGCTGCTTACACGGATGATTTATTTATTTGTTTTGCACATAGTGTTGCCATGGGCACAACGGAGTGAATTGTAATAACTATGACACTATGTTACATTCTAACCTGGAGACATATAAAATGATCGATAAGCACTCGGACAATCTTATCATATTACTCTAACAGGTTCTCCATGGATGCCAGGGCATTACAATAGCAGCTGCACTGCCTGCACCTATGGTAGCTACACCCTGTATATAACACATGTAACTGTGACAGGGAAGGTGACTCCTCTCAGCTCTGGCCCCATAGCAGCTTCACTGCCTGCACCTATGGTAGCTACACCCTGTATATAACACATGTAACTGTGACAGGGAAGGTGGCCCCTCCCAGCTCTGGCCCCATAGCAGCTGCACTCCCTGCACCTATGGTAGCTACACCCTGTATATAACACATGTAACTGTGACAGGGAAGGTGGCTTCTCTCAGCTCTGGCCCCATAGCAGCTGCACTCCCTGCACCTATGGTAGCTACACCCTGTATATAACACATGTAACTGTGACAGGGAAGGTGACTCCTCTCAGCTCTGGCCCCATAGCAGCTGCACTCCCTGCACCTATGGTAGCTACACCCTGTATATAACACATGTAACTGTGACAGGGAAGGAGGCCCCTCTCAGCTCTGGCCCCATAGCAGCTGCACTCCCTGCACCTATGGTAGATACACCCTGTATATAACACATGTAACTGTGACAGGGAAGGTGGCTCCTCTCAGCTCTGGCCCCATAGCAGCTTCACTGCCTGCACCTATGGTAGATACACCCAGTATATAACACATGTAACTGTGACAGGGAAGGTGGCCCCTCTCAGCTCTGGCCCCATAGCAGCTGCACTCCCTGCATCTATGGTAGCTACACCCTGTATATAACACATGTAACTGTGACAGGGAAGGTGGCCCCTCTCAGCTCTGGGCCCCATAACAGCTGTACTCCCTGCACCTATGGTAGCTACACCCTGTATATAACATATGTAACTGTGACAGGGAAGGTGGCCCCTCTCAGATCTGGCCCCATAGCAGCTACACTCACTGCACCTATGGTAGCTACACCCTGTATATAACACATGTAACTGTGACAGGGAAGGTGGCCCCTCTCAGCTCTGGCCCCATAGCAGCTGCACTCCCTGCACCTATGGTAGCTACACCCTGTATATAACACATGTAACTGTGACAGGGAATGTGGCTCCTCTCAGCTCTGGCCCCATAGCAGCTGCACTCCCTGCACCTATGGTAGCTACACCCTATATATAACACATGTAACTGTGACAGGGAAGGTGGCTCCTCTCAGCTCTGGCCCCATAGCAGCTGCACTCCCTGCACCTATGATAGCTACACCCTGTATATAACACATGTAACTGTGACAGGGAAGGTGGATCCTTTCAGCTCTGGCCCCATAGCAGCTGCACTGCCTGCACCTATGGTAGCTACACCCTGTATATTACACATGTAACTGTGACAGGGAAGGTGGCCCCTCTCAGCTCTGGGCCCCATAGCAGCTGCACTCCCTGCACCTATGGTAGCTGCACCCTGTATATAACACATGTAACTGTGACAGGGAAGGTGGCCCCTCTCAGCTCTGGGCCCCATAGCAGCTGCACTCCCTGCACCTATGGTAGCTGCACCCTGTATATAACACATGTAACTGTGACAGGGAAGGTTGCTCCTCTCAGCTCTGGGCCCCATAGCAGCTGCACTCCCTGCACCTATGGTAGCTACACCCTGTATATAACATATGTAACTGTGACAGGGAAGGTGGTCCCTCTAAGCTCTGGACCCCATAGCAGCTGCACTCCCTGCACCTATGGTAGCTACCCCCTGTATATAACACATGTAACTGTGACAGGGAAGGTGGCCCCTCTCAGCTCTGGCCCCATAGCAGCTGCACTGCCTGCACCTATGGTAGCTACACCCTGTATATAACACATGTAACTGTGACAGGGAATGTGGCCCCTCTCAGCTCTGGCCCCATAGCAGCTGCACTCCCTGCACCTATGGTAGCTACACCCTGTATATAACACATGTAACTGTGACAGGGAAGGTGGCCCCTCTCAGCTCTGGCCCCATAGCAGCTGCACTCCCTGCACCTATGGTAGCTACACCCTGTATATTACACATGTAACTGTGACAGGGAAGGTGGCCCCTCTCAGCTCTGGGCCCCATAGCAGCTGTACTCCCTGCACCTATGGTAGCTACACCCTGTATATAACATATGTAACTGTGACAGGGAAGGTGGCCCCTCTCAGATCTGGCCCCATAGCAGCTACACTCACTGCACCTATGGTAGCTACACCCTGTATATAACACATGTAACTGTGACAGGGAAGGTGGCCCCTCTCAGCTCTGGCCCCATAGAAGCTGCACTCCCTGCACCTATGGTAGCTACACCCTGTATATAACACATGTAACTGTGACAGGGAATGTGGCCCCTCTCAGCTCTGGCCCCATAGCAGCTGCACTCCCTGCACCTATGGTAGCTACACCCTGTATATAACACATGTAACTGTGACAGAGAAGGTGGCCCCTCTCAGCTCTGGCCCCATAGCAGCTGCACCCCCTGCACCTATGGTAGCTACACCCTGTATATAACACATGCAACTGTGACAGGGAAGGTGACTCCTCTCAGATCTGTGCCCCATAGCAGCTGCACTCCCTGCACCTATGGTAGCTACACCCTGTATATAACACATGTAACTGTGACAGGGAATGTGGCCCCTCTCAGCTCTGGCCCCATAGCAGCTGCACCCCCTGCACCTATGGTAGCTACACCCTGTATATAACACATGTAACTGTGACAGGGAAGGTGACTCCTCTCAGATCTGGGCCCCATAGCAGCTGCACTCCCTGCACCTATGGTAACTACACCCTGTATATAACTCATGTAACTGTGACAGGGAAGGTGGCTCCTCTCAGTTCTGGCACCATAGCAGCTGCACTGCCTGCACCTATGGTAGCTACACGCTGTATATAACACATGTAACTGTGACAGGGAAGGTGGCCCCTCTCAGCTCTGGCCCCATAGGAGCTGCACCTCCTGCACCTATGGTAGCTACACCCTGTATATAACACATGTAACTGTGACAGGGAAGATGGCCCCTCTCAGCTCTGGCCCCATAGCAGCTGCACTCCCTGCACCTATGGTAGCTACACCCTGTATATAACACATGTAACTGTGACAGGGAAGGTGGCCCTCTCAGCTCTGGGCCCCATAGCAGCTGCACTCCCTGCACCTATGGTAGCTACACCCTGTATATAACACATGTAACTGTGACAGGGAAGGTGGCCCCTATCAGCTCTGGGCCCCATAGCGGCTGCTCTCGCTGCACCTATGGTAGCTACACCCTGTATATAACACATGTAACTGTGACAGGGAAGGTGGCTCCTCTCAGCTCTGGGCCCCATAGCAGCTGCACTCCCTGCACCTATGGTAGATACACCCTGTATATAACACATGTAACTGTGACAGGGAAGGTGATTCCTCTCAGCTCTGGGCCCCATAGTAGCTGCACTGCCTGCACCTATGGTAGCTACACCCTGTATATAACACATGTAACTGTGACAGGGAAGGTGGCCCCTCTCAGCTCTGGCCCCATAGCAGCTGCACCCCCTGCACCTATGGTAGCTACACCCTGTATATAACACATGTAACTGTGACAGG